>NC_091128.1:141034321-141264321 GCF_040183065.1 Periplaneta americana
GGTTCCCAAACTCCGGGTTCCGGTTCCGAAACTCCGGGTTCCGGTTCCCAAACTGCGGGTTCCAAACCGCGGGTTCCGGATCCCATACTCCCGGTTCCGGGTCTCAAACTCCGTATTACAAAATCAGGGCTCCTGATCTAAAAATAGGGTATCAATCTCCGTATCGCAATCTCCAGGTTACCGACCCAAAACTCCGGGCTACGGTTCCCAAACTCCAGGTCCCAAACTACCGGATTCCGGCTCCCAAACTCCGGGTTCCTCGTCCCAAACTTCGGGTTCCGGGTCCCAAACTCCGGGTTCCGGTTTCCAAACTCTGGGTTCCGGTTTCCAAACTCTGGGATCCGAGACCAAAACTTCGGGTAGGGGTTCCAAAACTCCGGGTTCCGGGTCCCTAACTCCGGGTAGGGGTTCCAAAACTCTGGATTCCGGTTTGCAAAGACCGGCTCCAAAACTCCGCCTTCCGCTTCCCAAACTCCGGGTTACCCTTCCCAAACACCGGGTTCTGGTTACCAAACTCTGGCTAAAAAACACCGCCTTCCGGTTCCCAAACTCCGTGTCCCAAACAGCTGGTTCCGGACTCCAAACTGCTGGTTCCGTATCCCAAACTCCGGATACCGTTTTCCAAACTCGTATGTATTCCATCCATAATTACGTCACATATGTAATCCACGTATTTGGATCACATATGTAATCCATTAATAGATTACGTATGTAATCCACAAAGATTTGGATTACGTATGAAATCCACCCATAATTGGATTACACATGTAATCCATCCATAGTTGAATTACACATGTAATCCATCCATAACTGGACAACAAATGTAATCCACCCATTATTGGATTGCATATGTAATCCACACACATTAGGATTACGCATGTAATCCACCTATAATTGGATTGCACATTAATCCTTCTATATTTGGATTACATATGTAATCCACTCAGATTTGGATTACATATGTAATCCATCCATAATTGGATCACATATGTAATCCACATATTTGGATCACATGTAATCCATCCATATTTGGATTACATATGTAATCCATCCATATTTGGATTACATATGTAATCCACACAGATTTGGATGTCATATGTAATCCATCCATAATTGGATTACACACGTTTTCCACATAGATTTGGATTACATAAGTAATCCATCCATTATTGGATTACATATGTAATCCACTCAGATTTGGATATCATATGTAATCCATCCATAATTGGATTACAAATGTATTGCATGCAGATTTGAATTACATACGTAATACATCCATAACTGGATCACATATGTAATCCACGTATTTGGATCACATATGTAATACAACCATAATTGGATTACGTATGTAATCCACACAGATTTGGATTACGTATATAATCCAAAACTCCGGGTAGGTATCCATACTCCGGGTTCCGGATCCCAAACTCAGGCCAGGGTTCCAAAATTCCGCGTTCCCCGTACAAAACACCGGTTGCAAAACTCCTGCTTCCGGGTCCAAAACTCCGGGTTCCGGGAGCCAAACTCCGAGTTATGGGAACCAAAATTCCGGGTTCCTGGTCGAAGACTCCGGTTCCAAAACTCCGGGTCCAAAACACAGGGTTCCGGGTCCGAAACTCCGGTTTCCGGTTACCAAATCTCCGGCTTTCGGGTCCAAAACTCCGGGTTCCAAAACTCCGAGTTCCGGGTCCAAAACTCCGGGTTTCTGGTTCAAAATTCCGGGTTTCGGTTCAAAAACTCCGTCTTCCTGGTCGAAAACTCCGGTTCCAAAATCCGGCTTGCGGGAACAAAACTCCGGGTTCTGGATCCAAACTCCGGTTACTAACTCCAGGATCCGGGTCCAAAATTCCGGTCCCCAAACTCCGGGATCCTGGTCGAATCTCCGGGTTCCCGGTTCCAAACTCCGATTCCAAAACTCCGGGTTCCGGGTCCAAAACTCCGCGTTCCGGTCCAAAACTCCGTTTCCGAAACTGGTTCCGTGTCCAAAACTCCGGGTTCCGGGTCCAAAGCGACAGGTTCCGGGTCCAAAACTCCAGGAACGAAAACTCCGGTTTCCGGTAACAAATCTCCGGGTTCCGAGTCCCAAATTCCGGTCCCAAAACTCCGGGTTCCGTGTCCAAAACTCCGGGTACCAAAACTCCGATTTCCGGTTACAAAACTCCGGGTTCCGGGTCCAAAATTCCGGTTCCAAAACTCTGGGTTTCGGTCTCCAAACTCCGGGTTTCGGATACAAACTCCAGGTTCCGGGTATCAAAATTCCTGGTTCCGGCTACCAAAACTCCGGGTTCCGATAACCAAACTCCTTGTTCCCGTCCCAAAACTCCTGGTTCTGGGTCGAAAAATCCGGGTTCCGGCCCCAAACTCCGGGTTCCGGGTAACAAATCTCCGGGTTCTGTTCCCCAAACTCTGGGTTCGGGTTCCAAAACTCAGGCTTTCGGGCTCAAAATTCCGGGTTCCAGCTTCCAAAACTCCGGGTTCCGTGTCCAAAACTCCGGGATCAGGGTACCAAATCTCCGGGTTCCGGTCCCAAAACTCCGGGATCCGGTCTCCAAACTCCGGGTTTCGGGTCCAAAACTCCGGGTTCCGTTACCAAAACTCCGGGTTCCGGTACCAAAACACCGGGTTCCGGGTCCAAAACTCCGGGTTCCGTGTCCAAATCTCCGGGATCAGCGTACCAAATCTCCGGGTTCCGGTCCCAAAACTCCGGGATCCGGTCTCCAAACTCCGTGTTTCGGGTCGAAAGCTCCGGGTTCCGGTAACAAAACTCCGGGTTCCGGTACCCAAAACACCGGGTTCCGGGTCCAAAACTCCGGGTTCCGGGTCCAAAACTCCAAGTTCCGGTCCCAAAATTCCGGGTTCAGGTTCCAAAAATTCCGTGTTCCGGTTTCAATCGCCGGATTACTTGTCACAAACTCCGAGTTCCCGGTCGAAAACTCCAGGTTCCGGGTACCAAAACTCCGAATTCCGGGTCCAAAATTCCGGTCCCGAAAATCCGGGTTCCGGTCCCCAAACTCCAGGTACTGGGTTCAAAAAACCGGGTTCAAAAGTCCGTGTTCCGGTACCAAAATTCATGGTTCCGGGTACCAAATCTCAGGGTTTCGTTCCCCAAAATCCGGGTTCGGGTTCCAAAACTCAGGCTTCCGGGCTCAAATTTCCGGTCCAAAAACTCCTGGTTCCGGGTCCAAAACTCCGGGTTCCGGGTCCAAAACTCACGGTTCCGGGTACCAAAACTCCGGGTTCCGGGTACCAAAACTCCAGGTTCCGGGTACCAAAACTCCGGGTTCCGGGTGCCAAAATCCCGGTATCAAAACTCCGGTTTCCGCTTCCAAAGCTCCGGTTTCCGCGACCAAAATTCCGGTTCCTCTACCAAAACTCCGGGTTCTGGTCCCCAAACTCCGGCTCCAAAACTCCGGGTTCCGGTCCAAACTCCGGTTCCGGTACCAAAACTCCGGGTTCCGGGTACCAAAACTCCGTGTCCCGGGTTAAAGCTCCGGGTTCCGGGTACCAAAACTTGGTGATCCGGGTCCAAAACTCCGGTTACCAAAATTCCGGTTTCCGGTTCCAAAACTCCGGGTTCCGGGTCCCAAAAACCTGTCCCAAAATTTCGGGTTGCGGTCCCGAAACTCCAGGTTCCGGGTCCAAACCTCCGGGTACCAAAACTCCGGTTTCCGGATCCAATATTCCGCGTCCAAAATTTCGGTCCCAAAACTCCGGGTTCCGGACCCCAAACTCCGGGTTCAGGGTCCAAAACTCCAGGTTCCGGGTACCAAAACTCCTGGTTCCTTATACCAATACTCCGGGTTCCGGGTCCAAAACTCCGGGTTCCGGATCCGAAACTCCGGTATCCGAGTACAAAAATCCGCGGGTTCGGGTCCCAAAACTCCGGGATCCGGTCCCCAAACTCCGGATTTCCTTGTCCATAACTCCGGGTTAAAAACTCCGGGTTCCGGGTACCAAATCTCCGTGTTCCGTTCCCCAAACTCCGGGTTCCGGGTCCAAAACTCCAGGTTCCGGAACGAAAACTAGTGGTTCCGGTGTCAAAACCCCGGGTTCCGGGTACCAACACCGGTTACCACAAACTTCGGGTTCCGGTCCCCAAACTCCGGGTTACGGCTCCAAAACTCCGGGTTCCGGTCCAATCTCCGGGTTCCGCTTCGAAAACTCCGGGTTCCGCTTCGAAAACTCCGGGTTCCGGTTCCAAATCTCCGGTTTCCGGGTTCAAAATTCCGGGTTCCTGTCCCCAAAATCCGGGTTTCGTGTCCAAAACCACGGGTTCCGGTACAAAAATTTCGGGATCTGGTCCCCGAACTACGGCTTCCGGGTCAAAAACCTCAGTTTCCGGTCCGCAAACTACGGGTTCGGGTTCAAAACTCCGGGTTCGGGTTCAAAACTCCGGGTTCGGGTTCAAAACTCCGGGTTCCGGTTTCAAATCTCCGGCTTCCGGGTACCAAAACTCTGTGATCTTGGGTCCAAAATTCCGGGTACCAAAATTCCGGTTTCCGTTCCCAAAACTCCGGGTTCCGGGTCCCAAATACCTGTCCCAAAACTCCGGGCTGCGGTCCCAAAACTCCTGGTTCCGGATACCAAAACTCCGGGTTCCTGGTCGAAAACTCCGGTTCAAAATATGAAAAAATTGAAAAGAAAAAAAAGCAAAAAATTTTTCATAAAACAACTTTGAAAATTAAAATTATTTTTGCAATTTTATTATTGATTTTTTTTTGAAATTTTTTTTCACATTTTTGAAAATTTTAGTATTTAAAATTTTTTAGAAAATTTATAATTTTTTTTTAAATTTCAAAAAATTAAAAAAATGAAAAAAATATTTTCACAAATTTAACAAGAAATAAAACAAATAATGAAATTTTGAAAATGTATTTTAAAATTAATTTCGAAAAGTAATTTCAAAAAATTTAATTAGTTAAAAAATTTTTTTGAATACAAATTAATAAAAATTAATATAAAAATTTTTCAAAAAAATTTTAATTTTCAAAATTCTTCCCGAATTCTTTTTTCGTTTTTTTTTTGAAAACATGAAAATATTTTAAAAGTGTTTGAAATTATTTTTTGAAGACTGCCTTTTTTGGAAATCTTTTTGATATTTTCAATTCTTTTTTTTTATTTTTAATTTACTACACGCAACCAATATTTTCTGACAGAACAACACATAGTAGGTTACGAACCTACCGTTTGGAACGCGTCACACAAGTTTGGAACCCAGATTTCGGGAACAGAAACTGGAGATTTGGAACCGTAACACGGAGTTTGGAACTCTACCCCTGAGTGTGGTACTGGGAAGCCGGAATTTTATGAAAGCCTTGCCGGAGATTGGGACCAGGAGCCCGGAATTTGGGACCCGTAACCCGGAATTTGGAAACCGGTACCCGGTGTGTGGTAATGTACATGGAGTATGGGACCGGAACTCTGAGTTTTTGAAAGTGTCCGGAATTTTGGAATCGGAAACCGGAGTTTTGGACCCAGAACCCAGAGATTTGGAACCTGAACCCGGAGTTTTGGAACAGGAATTTTCGGGACGGAAGCCGGAATTTTTGTTAGCGGAACCCAGAGTTTTGGACCCGGAAACCGGAGTTTTGGACACGGAATATTGTTACCCCGATCCAGTTTTGGAACCGGACTTTTGAACCCGGAACCCGGAGTTTTTAACAGGAGTTGGGGACGGGAACCCGGAGTTTGGGACAATGAACCCGGAGTTTGGGACAAGGAACACGCAGTTTGGAGCAGGAACCCGGAACTTAGGAACGCCAACCAGGAGTTTTGGATCCGGAACCGGGAGTTTTGGAACCGGAAGCCGGAGTTTGGGGACCGGGATCCGGAGTTTTGGACCCGGAACCCAGAGTTCTGGTAGCCGGAACCCGGAGTTTTGGCACCCGGAACCCGGAATTTTGTAAGGGAGCCCTGAGTTTTGAACCCGTAACTCGGAGTATTGGACCCGGAACCCGGAGTTTGGGGCCGGAACCCGGAGTTTTGGGACCGGAATTTAAGACCCTTAACCCGGAGTTTTGGAACCTGAAACTGGAGTTTTGAAACCCGGAACCCGGAGTTTGGGGACCGGAACCTGGAGTTTTGGACCTGGAACCCGTAGTTTTGGTACCCGGAATCCGGAGTTTTGAAACCCGGAGTTTGGGGACCGGAACCCGATGTTTTGGACCAGCAACCCGGAGTTTTTGTACTCGCAACCAGGAGTTTTGTACCCGTAACCGGACATTTGGACCCGGAACCCGTAGTATAGTGACCGGATCCCGGAGTTTTGGGGGCGGAATTTTTGTTGCGGAACCCGGAGTTTTGAAAGCGGAACCCGGAGTTTTGGACACGGAAGACGGAGTTTTGTTATCTGGAACCGGGAGTTTTGTACTGGACCCGGAAAACAGAATTTTTGTTATCTGGAACCCGGAGTTTTGTACGGTAACCCGGAGTTTTGGACCCGGAACCCGGAGTTTTGGACCCTGAACCATGAGTTTGGGGACCGGAATTTTGGACCCGGAACCCGGAGTTTCGGAAGCGGAAACCCGAGTTTGTGTACCCGGAGATTTGAACCCGGAACCTGGAGTTTTGGGACCGGAATTTGAGACCCGGAACCTGGAGGTTTGGAAACGGAAACCGGAGTTTTGTACCCGGAGTTTTGGACCGGGACCCCGGGTTTTGGAAGCGGAAACCGGAGTTTGTGTACCCGGAGTTTTGGACCCGGAACCTGGAGTTTTGGGACCGGAATTTGAGACCGGGAACCCGGAGTTTTGGACACGGAACCCGGAGTTTGGGGACCGGAATTTTGGACCCGGAACCCGGAGTTTTGGAAGCGGAAACCGTAGTTTGTGTACCCGGAGTTTTGGACACGGAACCTGGATTTTTGGGACCGGAATTTGAGACCCGGAACCTGGAGGTTTGGAACCGGAAACCGTAGTTTTGGTACCCGGAGTTTTAGACCGGGACCCCTGATTTTGGTACCCGGAAACCGGAGCTTTGAACCCGGAGATTTCGAACCCGAATCCGGAGTTTAGGGACCGGATTCCGGAATTTTTGTACCGGAACACGGAGTTTGTGGCCGGAACCCGGAGTTTTGGGACCGGGTTTTTGTACCCTGAACGCGGCGTTTTTGAAGCGGAAACCGGAGTTTTGGTTCCCGGAACCCAGAGTTTTCGACCCGGAACCCGGAGTTTGGACCCGTAACCCGGATTTTTGGACCGTGAACCCGGAGTTTTGGTACCGGGAACCCGGTGTTTTAGTACCGGAACAGGAGTTTTGGACCCGGAGTTTGGGGACCGGATCCCGAAGTTTTGGGAGCGGAATTCTGCTCGCGGATCCCGAGTTTTGGAAGCGGAATCCGGAGTTTCGGTACCTGCAGTTTTGGTACCCGGAGTTTTGGTACCAGGAACCTGGAGTTTTGGGTACCCGGAAACCGGAGTTTTGTTAACGGGAACCCGGATTTTTGGTTCCCGGTGTTTGGGTACCGGAACCCGGTGTTATGAACCCGGATCCCGGAGTTTTGGACACGTAACCCGGAATTTGGGGATCGGAAGCCGGAGTTTTGGGACCGGAATTTTGAACCCGGAAGCCGGAGTTTTGGAACCCGAACCCGGAGTATACGGAAGGGAAAAACTGAGATTCGGTACCCGGAACCCGGAGTTTTGGTACCGTAACCCGGAGTTTTGGATCCGGAACCCGGATTTTGGTGACCGGAACCCTGGACTTTTGGTACCGTATTTTTGAACCCGGAACCCGGAGTTTTGGTACCCGGAACCCGGAGTTTTCGTCCAGGAACTCGGAGTTTGGGGCCCCTAACCCGGAGTTTTGACCCGGAACCCGGAGTTTTGGAGTCGGAAGCCGGAGATTGGGGACCGGGACCCCGAGTTTTGGACCCGGAACCCGGTGTTTTGGTACCCGGAACCCGGAGTTATGGTACCTGGAACCCGGAGTTTTGTTACCGGAACCCGGAGTATTGTTACAGGAACCCGGAGATTGCGGACCGGAACCCGGTGATTGGGGACCGGAACCCGGAGTTTTTGGGACCTGAGTTTTGGACCCGGAACCCGGAATTTTGGACCCGGAATCCGGAGTTTCGGAACCGGAATCTGGAATTTTGGTACCCGGAGTATTGGACCCGGAACTCGGAGTTTTGGTTCACGGAACCCGGAGTTTTTGTACCCGGGACTCGGAGTTTTGGATCAGGATCGCGGTGTTTTGGAATCCGAATCCGTAGTTTGGGTACCGGGACCTTCAGTTTTGGTACCGGGAACCCGGAGTTTTGGTACCGTAACCGGGAGTTTTGAAACCGGAATTTTGGACCCGGAACCCTGAGTTTTTAACCGGAAACCGGAGTTTTGAAACCGTAACCCGGAGTTTGGGACCCGTATCCCTGAGTTTTGGAGCCGGAATTCGGAGTTTGGGGACCGGGTCCCCGAGTTTTGGACCCGGAGCCCTGAGTTTTGGTACCCGGAACCCGGAGCTTTGGTACCCGGAACCCGGAGTTTTGTTACCGGAACCCGGAGTTTGGGGAGCGGATTTTTTACCTGGAACCCGGAGTTTTGGCCCGGAATTTTGGACCCGGAACCCGGAGTTTTGGAACAGGAAACCGGAATTTTGGTACCCGTATTTTTGGACCCGGAACCCAGAGTTTTGGTTCACGTAACCCGGAGTTTTGTTTCACGGAACCCGGAGTTTTTGGATCAGGAACTCGGAGTTTTGGACCCTGAACCCGGAGTTTGGGTACCGGGACCTTCAGTTTTGTTACCCGGAACCCGGAGTTTTGACCCGGAAACCGGAGTTTTGTTACTCGGAACCCGGAGTTTGGGGACCGGGACACGGAGTTTTGGGACCGGAATTTTGGACCCAGAACCCGGAGTTTGGGAACCGGAAACCCGGATTTTTGGACGCGGAACCCGGAGTTTTGGTACCCGGAACCCGTAGTTTTGAATCATGAACCCGGAATTTTGGACCCGGAACGTGGAGTTTTGGAACCGGAATTTTGGGCCCGGAAGCCGGAGTTTTGGAACCGGAACCAAGTTTTGGTACCTGAAACCCGGACTTTTGGTACACTGAACCAGGAGTTTTGGAACCGGAGTTTCGGACCCGGAACTCGGACTTTAGAACATGGAAGTTTTTGGCCCGGAACCCGGAGTTTTGGACGCGAAGCCCGGAATTTTGGACCCAGAACCAGGATATTTGGAACCGGAACCCAGAGTTTTGATACCCGGAACCCGGAGTTTTGTGTCGTTGAGCCGGATTTTTAGTACCCGGAGTATTGGTACCCGGAACCCGGAGTTTGGGACCGTAACCCGGAGTTTGGGACCCGGACCCGGAGTTTGGGACCGGAACCCGGAGTCTTGACCCGTAACCCGTAATCCAATTATGGGTGGATTAAATATGTAACTCAAATCTGTATGGAATACATGTGTAGTCCAATAATGTTTGGATTACTTATGTAATCCAAATCTGAGTGTATTACATATGTATCCCAATTACGGATGGATTACATGTGCAATCCAAGTGTAGATGGATTACATACGTAATCCTAATCTGTGTGGATTACATATGTAATCCAATTATGGATGGAGTACCTTAGTAATATAATTATGATTGGATTACATACGTATTCCATATCTGTGTGCATCACATACGTAATCCAATTAAGGATGGATTACAAATGTGATCCAAATACGTGGATTATATATGTGATCCAATTATGGATGGATTACATACGTAATCCAAATCCGTGTGGATTACATATTTAATCCAGTTATGGATGGATTACATGTGCAATCCAAGTGTAGATGGATTACATACGTAATCCTAATGTGTGTGGATTACATATGTAATCCAATTATGGTTGGATTACATACGTAATCCTAATCTGTGTGGATTACATACGTATTCCAAATCTGTGTGGATCACATACGTAATCCAATTAAGGATGGATTACAAATGTGATCCAAATACGTGGATTATATATGTGATCCAATTATGGATGGATTACATACGTAATCCAAATCCGAGTGGATTACATATGTAATCCAATTATGGTTGGATTACATGTGTAATCCAAGTGTAGATGGATTACATACGTAATCCTAATCTGTGTGGATTACATATGTAATGCAATAATGAATGAATTACATGTGTAATCCAATTATGAATGGATTACATTAGTAATCCAGTTATGGATGGATTACATACGTATTCCAAATCTGTATGGATTACATACGTAATCCAATTATGAATGGATTACAAATGTGATCAAAATACGTGGATTACATATGTGATCTAGTTATGGATGGAATACATACGAGTTTGGAAACCGGAACCCGGAGTTTGGGAAACGGAACCCAAAGTTTGGAACCCAGATCCCGGAGTTTGTGGCCCGCTGTTTGCGTCCGGAATTTGGAACCAGGAACCCGGGGTTTGTGACCGGATACCGGAGTTTAGGACCCGTAATCCGGAGTTTGGGATGCGGGGATTGTCAGTCAGAATCCGGAGTTTGGTACCCGGAACTCGGAGTTTGGTACTCGGAATCCGGAGTTTGGTCCCCGGAATCCTGAGTTCGGTACATGGAACCCGGAGTTTGGGACAGGAACACGGAGTTTGGACCCGGAATCCGGAGTTTGGCACCCCTAATTTTGGACCCGGAGCCCGGAGTTTAGAAACCGGACTTTGTGAGCCGGAACCCGGAGTTTGGGAACCGGATCTCGGAGTTTGGATGTCTACCCGGTGTATAGGATTACATACGTAATCTAAATCTGTGTGGATTACATACGTAATCCAATTATGGATGGATTACATATGTGATCCAAATACGTGGATTACATATTTGATTCAATTATGGATGGATTACGTATGTAATTCAAATCTGTATGGAATACATGTGTAATCCAATTATGGATGGATTAGATATGTATTCCAATTATGACAGGGGTGAGTCAGAAGTGGATCTGAAGTGATTCTGGAGCGAGTCTGGAATAACTGAGGGGTTACTCGTGAGTGAATCAGGACTGATGCGGGATTGAATCGAGTGATGTAAGGTTGGCTCGGGAGTGAATCTAGAATGATCGAAGAGTGACTCCTGTGTTAATCATGAGTGAATCGAGAATGATTCGGGAGTGAATCGAGGGTGATTCAAGAGTGACTGGAGTGTGAATCCAGAGTGACTTAAAAGTGAATCATGTCTGACTTGAGTGATTAGAGTGTGACTTGGGAGTGCTGTGAGTTTCATTTGGAAGTGATATTGGAGTCAATCGAGATTGACTGCGGAGTGAATGAAGAGTGACTCGGGAGCAAATCGAGAGTGACTTAATAGTGAATCGAGAGTTTTGTGTGTTAACATTGATTTATGAGAGTTTTAAAATTAACTTAGAACTGAATCGAGAGTGACTTAAGAGTGACTCGGATATGACTTGGGAGTGTTTAAGATTGACTTGAGAGTGACTTATAAATATTTGGGAGTGACTATGCACTGACCGGAGTGAATCGAGAATGACTTGGGAGTGACTTAAGAGGGAATCGAGAGTGATTGGGAGTGACAAGAGTGAATCGGGAGAGAATTAGGTGTGACTTAAGATCGACTCGACAGTTAATTGAAAGTGACTTAAGAGTGATTTCGGAGTGACTTGCAAGTGTTTAGGATTAACATGAGAGTGAGTTAAGAGTGACCTGGTTGTGACTAGAGTGAATTGAGAGTAAATAATTTTCAAACAGGTTTCAGTACTGTATTTTGTTATATTATTTGTCAAACAAAATCTAATGTAAATTACTCTCTTTCAAACGAGGTTCGATAATGCAATTTTTCTGTAACTTACAAACTGCAATGTAAGGCATGAACTCTATGACGTAAATTCATGTTATGTTAGCTAACTAGTTAAGTACAAAGTGCTGATCGCTTCCAAGCAAAGAGTCCACAGGATGCATTTCTCCTTCATGTCATTTTGTTTTTTTTTTTTTTTTTTTTTTTTTTTACAGAATAAAGAAATATAATTACAAAAACAAACAAAGAGAAATACAAATAAAATAATACAAGCAATATAAAAAGAAGATACAGTAGTATTAACAAAATTTGAGACCGAATGAGCAGCGCTCGTGCTCGGTCGCAGCTCAGATATAATATTAAAATAAAAAAAAATAATAATAATATAAATAAATAAGTAAAATAAAATAGAAACTAAAATATAATTACAGCGGCAATGGAATTAAGTATATAATATAATATTAACACTAGAGAAGAATAATATCGCACGTGAAAAGTAGGATTAATATATATTTCAAAATTATAGAATACAAATATAATATAGGTTGATTAATTCATACACATAGGCTATAAATTTATTTAATCAAATTGAAGATATTAACACGTTTCTAATTTTCTTGTTATATGTTAGTGGGTTACATGTTAGAAGTTCTGGGTGTAATTTAGTTAAAGCATTGTACAACCGAGGGCCAAAATTTATGCTATGCTTTAGACCAGCAGATGTGAGACATTTAGGTTCTACTAATGTTGAAGTAATATTTCGTCTTGTGTCATAATTGTGTGTCTGTAATACAAACTTATTACGATTTTTATGATAAAATTTTAACAGCGTATACTTATAAATTTGTTCAATATTAAATACATTAAATTCAGAATAAATTAATTTAGTTGGATAATCGAAACGTTTCTTCAAACAAATTTTAATTATTCGTTTTTGTAGTAAATTTAACGGACCTAGATTAATTTTTGTACTTCCACCCCAAACAATTATACCATATTGAATGATAGACTGAATAATGGCCAAATAAACATTTCGTAAAACTCTAATAGGTAAGTAGCAGCGAAGATTAACGAATTTATAAATTGTTTTACGAAGCCTCTTACAAAGATAAGTAATGTAATGAGGCCATTTTATATGTTTATGTTTATATTCATATTACTTTATTGTCATAAAATACAAAGTATACAGGCATAGTCAAACATTTATATTCAAATGTATATTTAAAAAAAAATATCATGAACATTATACATTCTTTTGTTAAAATAGACTTAATAAATATATCCTGTTCCTACATTCCTTAATAAACTTACAGTATAACACTACTCATGTAATGTTATAGTCACTATACTGAAGGTTATTCATTACACATTGCATCTCCATCATCTATTTCAGGGAGCGTCAAGTGACTACACTCTGGTGCGTACGTACAAACCCTCAAGCCCTGACGTACGGCTACGGGCAAGGGTAGCTGCTTCCACAGTGGCGGAGCTAAGAACCTAACTTGTATGTGAACCAAATTTGTGATAAGAATATAAATTAATTTCAGTTTTTAATTGAAGCGCACTTTCATTGTTGATTGCACTATACTGAAAACAGTACTCTATGCAATTTGGTACAGTTATCTAACTATATAAGAAATAAATGTTTGTATGTTTGCACAATAATAATGAAATAAACAAAATATGCACTTTTATACAGATTAACATATTACGAAATAAAACTGTTCACTGTTTGTCTTCTTCTCATTGCTATACAGTTCAATTAACAAAATAAAACAACAGTACAAACGTTGTTATTCAAAGCTCTAATAATAGTACTTTTTCTTATATATCAGAGATCCGCGGCGATTTTTCCAGTTTTCTGTTAGTAAGCAGCATTTCAATTCGTGGTGCTATTGTTTTAATACCACCCAATCGTAAACATGCTTTGAAGTGTTCGTTACTTAATTGGCTTCTGTGACGTGACTTTGTAAACTTCATTAAAGAAAACAGTGTTTCGCATACGTAGGTTGTCCCGAACATGCACAACGGTCTTGCAGCGAGATTGTGCAGTTTAGGAAACCTTTCTCGTGGAAAACAAGTATAGAAATGGTTAATACTTTTTCTGTTTTGATACTTATATTTTAGCTCAATATCGCTTTGTAAATCAAGTATTTCTAATTGTAGTTCAGGAGGAATATCCAGGACACTCACTGAAAAAGGAGTTGCAAATATCTCAAATTGTCGTTCAAGTTCTCTAATATCATATCTACGTTCGACGTCTTCGCACATTTGTTGAATTATTCTTACATATTCTTCCACGTCCAAGGCTTCTAACAGGTTTTCCATGTACATCCATAAATAAGGCAATTTCATTCCTAAGTGGGAGAAAACGTTCCAGAACTTTTCCTCGACTTAACCACCTTACCTCGGTATGGTAGAGTAAATCCCCGTACTCGCTGTTAATATCATCAAGCCGTGCCCAGAACTCCCTGTGATTAAGTCCTTTAGACTTTATGAAATTAATTGTTCCCACAACAACATCCATTACATTGCTAAGGTTCATGTTTTTAGCACATAAATATTCCTGGTGCAAAATGCAGTGCACCGGTGCCCACAAGCGACCTCGATAGGTTCCACCACTGATAGACTGCAGTGTACAAGTGTACTGCCCGCAGTGGAAGCCGTAAGCAGGCCTGTACGCCCTCTCGCTATCTTGAGTCGACCTGGCGGAGCCTGATCTATTTCTTCAATACCTTCTCTTTACGAAATACTAGGCCTAATGACGTCAATATTTTATACTGTGAGCCTCCTATTAACAGTTGTAACATGTTGGGTATTGAAAATTATTCACAATGAAATTAGCTTTTATCCAGTTTACAGTATGTATCTTATTGTTAAGAATTATTTCTCCTCTATTTCTTTACACATATCACACACAGACGTATTTACAGTGCAATTAAAATGTTTAATACATTTCATGAAATGAACTTGTATTATTTAACCAAACCACTCACTCTTTCAACCTTGTCTTCTCACATTCCAACTCTTCACGTGTCTAGCTGTATCATGCCATCAGGACTCTGCTGCAAATATGACCACACCAATCTGCGACATGAAGGGAACATCACCTGCCAGGCAATCCAGCGACATACTACCATCAATCCAAGGAATCCGCCTGCAAACATAAACAATATTATAGCTGCAATATCTCATTGTTTCAAATCAACAATGCAACAAAGACATGAAATACATAAACAAGGCAAAGCAAATGAAGAATTCCAAAGGAAAAATATTCATAACTGGAAAATCAAACATTCAAAACATATCCCACATTAGAATATATCACTATAATCAAGGAATTAAACAATTACATTCAATTCAAAATAATAATTTCAATTTGCAACATAGCCCCATTCTGAATTTGGAATTCGTACTTCAATGAAGTCTTTTGCCCAATTGGAAATCTACAATTTGTCCGTTGCAAGGACAATAAATGTCAGAAAAGGTGAAATAGGAGAAACAGACACTGGAGATGGTCTATGGTATACAAAGTAGTCCACACCTGTGGAGTAACGGTCAGCGCGTCTGGCCGCGAAACAAGGTGACCCGGTTTCGAATCCCGGTCGGGACAAGTTACAGTGTTGAGGTTTTTTCCGGGGTTTTTCCTCAAACCAATACGAGCAAATGCTGGGTAACTTTCGGTGCTAGACCCCGGATTCATTTCACCGGCATTATCACCTTCATTTCATTCAGACGCTATATAACCTAGATGTTGATAAAGCGTCGTAAAATAACCTAATAGAATAAAAAAAATATACAAAGTACAATGCGCTTATTACCACAATTAATATCCAAACAATTATGAAACTATTTAGATAATGAGTAAAAATTATATCTCTTTTAAAGACTACAAGAAAGGACCTTCCAGATGAAATAAAAACAACGCTATTTGCCAAAGAACAATCAGTGTCAAGAGGAATTCTTTCATTGCAAGAGATTAAAAATGAACAGCCCGTTCGTTGTGCTTGTGTAGAGAAAATTCTCTTTCGGAAGGCCAAAATGACTGCTTTTTTTTTAAATATCACGGCCCCTACCCCCCATATGAATGGGAAGAGAGGGATGTCTTTAACACAACAGATAGAGCTCGTGGAGATCTATTCGTCTCATTTATCAGCTTTATTCTCACTACACATACGCCGGAGATATGGCGGAGACAATGCAGGCGGAATAGAAGTTTAAACCCTTGGTATTTTTTCTCGATAATCAGTTTGTGTTTAAGATTTCCATTTTCATGATATCGAGTCCGAAGTAAGACAAGGGGGAATAAAATAATGTATTCCGTTCCTCGATATGGCCATTATTTCCGGAAATAATGGTCTAAAATATTACTGTCCCTAATTCCGGGAATAATGTTCATACCGAGGAACGGGCTGCGGCCCTGTACTCCCCTTGACTTCCTTCTTACACGATAGCATCAAAATGGCAATCGCGAACACTTTCTGTTTTTCGAGAAAAAAAGGGGAAGGTAAAAACCACAATTCCGCCGACGTTCTAGCCGCCATTACTCCGCAGTACGTGAAGTTACAAAAATGCCGATGACTGCGTTAAATACAGCTCGTCGAACTCTATCTCCAGTATAAAGGACAACTCTCTATCCCTGCGCGTTTAGACGGGAGAGGCCCGCAAAATTAAAAAAAATGGTCATTTTGGCCTTCCAAAACAGACTTTTTTCTACACAAGGAGAACGAAGCGGCTCACTGTCCCGCCCTTTTAACTGTAGCATCCCAGCATGCTGCCTAGTAATTACCGCTAATATCCAGCAAATCCGTCGCACTTTTTTCTAGCCTTAATTTTTGGGTACCTAAAATATTTGAGTCTCTAATTCCGGAAATAATGGCCATAAAGAGGAACGGGCTGCGGCCCTGTACTCCCCTTGACTTCCTTCTTACACGATAGCATCAAAATGGCAATCGCGAACACTTTCTGTTTTTCGAGAAAAAAAGGGGAAGGGTTTAAACCACTATTCCGCCGACGTTCTAGCCGCCATTACTCCGCAGTACGTGAAGTTACAAAAATGTCGATGAGTGCGTTAAATACAGCTCCTCGAACTCTATCTTCAGTATAAAGGACAACTCTCTATCCCTGCGCGTTTTGACGGGAGAGGCCCGCAAAATTAAAAAAAATGGTCATTTTGGCCTTCCAAAACAGACTTTTTTCTACACAAGGAGAACGAAGCGGCTCAGTGTCCCGCCCTTTTAACTGTAGCATCCCAGCATGTAGCCTAGTAATTACCGCTAATATCCAGCAAATCCGTCGCACTTTTTTCTAGCCTTAATTTTTGGGTACCTAAAATATTTGAGTCTCTAATTCCGGAAATAATGGCCATAACGAGGAACGGGCTGCGGCCCTGTACTCCCCTTGACTTCCTTCTTACATGATAGCATCAAAATGGCAATCGCGAACACTTTCTGTTTTTCGAGAAAAAAAGGGGAAGGGTTTAAACCACTATTCCGCCGACGTTCTAGCCGCCATTACTCCGCAGTACGTGAAGTTACAAAAATGCCGATGAGTGCGTTAAATACAGCTCGTCGAACTCTATCTTCAGTATAAAGGACAACTCTCTATCCCTGCGCGTTTTGACGGGAGAGGCCCGCAAAATTAAAAAAAAATGGTCATTTTGGCCTTCCAAAACAGACTTTTTTCTACACAAGGAGAACGAAGCGGCTCAGAGTCCCGACCTTTTAACTGTAGCATCCCAGCATGCTGCCTAGTAATTACCGCTAATATCCAGCAAATCCGTCGCACTTTTTTCTAGCCTTAATTTTTGGGTACCTAAAATATTTGAGTCTCTAATTCCGAAAATAATGGCCATAACGAGGAACGGGCTGCGGCCCTGTACTCCCCTTGACTTCCTTCTTACACGATAGCATCAAAATGGCAATCGCGAACACTTTCTGTTTTTCGAGAAAAAAAGGGGAAGGAACCACTATTCCGCCGACGTTCTAGCCGCCATTACTCCGCAGTACGTGAAGTTACAAAAATGCCGATGAGTGCGTTAAATACAGCTCGTCGAACTCTATCTTCAGTATAAAGGACAACTCTCTATCCCTGCGCGTTTGGACGGGAGAGGCCCGCAAAATAAAAAAAAATGGTCATTTTGGCCTTCCAAAACAGACTTTTTTCTACACAAGGAGAACGAAGCGGCTCAGAGTCCCGCCCTTTTAACTGTAGCATCCCAGCATGTTGCCTAGTAATTACCGCTAATATCCAGCAAATCCGTCGCAATTTTTTCTAGCCTTAATTTTTGGGTACCTAAAATATTTGAGTCTCTAATTCCGGAAATAGTGGCCATAACGAGGAACGGGCTGCGGCGCTGTACTCCCCTTGACATCCTTCTTACACGATAGCATCAAAATGGCAATCGCGAACACTTTCTGTTTTTCGAGAAAAAAAGGGGAAGGGTTTAAACCACTATTCCGCCGACGTTCTAGCCGCCATTACTCCGCAGTACGTGAAGTTACAAAAATGCCGATGACTGCGTTAAATACAGCTCCTCGAACTCTATCTTCAGTATAAAGGACAACTCTCTATCCCTGCGCGTTTGGACGGGAGAGGCCCGCAAAATTTAAAAAAAATGGTCATTTTGGCCTTCCAAAACAGACTTTTTTCTACACAAGGAGAACGAAGCGGCTCAGAGTCCCGCCCTTTTAACTGTAGCATCCCAGCATGCTGCCTAGTAATTACCGCTAATATCCAGCAAATCCGTCGCAATTTTTTTTCTAGCCTTAATTTTTGGGTACCTAAAATATTTGAGTCTCTAATTCCGGAAATAATGGCCATAACGAGGAACGGGCTGCGGCCCTGTACTCCCCTTGACTTCCTTCTTACACGATAGCATCAAAATGGCAATCGCGAACACTTTCTGTTTTTCGAGAAAAAAAGGGGAAGGGTTCAAACCACTATTCCGCCGACGTTCTAGCCGCCATTACTCCGCAGTACGTGAAGTTACAAAAATGCCGATGACTGCGTTAAATACAGCTCGTCGAACTCTATCTCCAGTGTAAAGGACAACTCTCTATCCCTGCCCGTTTGGACGGGAGAGGCCCGCAAATTTAAAAAAAATGGTCATTTTGGCCTTCCAAAACAGACTTTTTTCTACACAAGGAGAACGAAGCGGCTCAGAGTCCCGCCCTTTTAACTGTAGCATCCCAGCATGTTGCCTAGTAATTACCGCTAATATCCAGCAAATCCGTCGCACTTTTTTCTAGCCTTAATTTTTGGGTACCTAAAATATTTGAGTCTCTAATTCCGGAAATAATGGCCATAACGAGGAACGGGCTGCGGCCCTGTACTCCCCTTGACTTCCTTCTTACACGATAGCATCAAAATGGCAATCGCGAACACTTTCTGTTTTTCGAGAAAATTCCGCCGACGTTCTAGCCGCCATTACTCCGCAGTACGTGAAGTTACAAAATGCCGATGAGTGCGTTAAATACAGCTCGTCGAACTCTATCATCAGTATAAAGGACAACTCTCTATCCCTGCGCGTTTGGACGGGAGAGGCCCGCAAAATTTAAAAAAATGGTCATTTTGGCCTTCCAAAACAGACCTTTTTCTACACAAGGAGAACGAAGCGGCTCAGAGTCCCGCCCTTTTAACTGTAGCATCCCAGCATGTTGCCTAGTAATTACCGCTAATATCCAGCAAATCCGTCGCACTTTTTTCTAGCCTTAATTTTTGGGTACCTAAAATATTTGAGTCTCTAATTCCGGAAATAATGGCCATAACGAGGAACGGGCTGCGGCCCTGTACTCCCCTTGACTTCCTTCTTACACGATAGCATCAAAATGGCAATCGCGAACACTTTCTGTTTTTCGAGAAAAAAAGGGGAACCACTATTCCGCCGACGTTCTAGCCGCCATTACTCCGCAGTACGTGAAGTTACAAAAATGCCGATGACTGCGTTAAATACAGCTCGTCGAACTCTATCTCCAGTATAAAGGACAACTCTCTATCCCTGCCCGTTTGGACGGGAGAGGCCCGCAAATTAAAAAAAAATTGGTCATTTTGGCCTTCCAAAACAGACTTTTTTCTACACAAGGAGAACGAAGCGGCTCAGAGTCCCGCCCTTTTAACTGTAGCATCCCAGCATGTTGCCTAGTAATTACCGCTAATATCCAGCAAATCCGTCGCACTTTTTTCTAGCCTTAATTTTTGGGTACCTAAAATATTTGAGTCTCTAATTCCGGAAATATTGGCCATAACGAGGAACGGGCTGCGGCCCTGTACTCCCCTTGACTTCCTTCTTACACGATAGCATCAAAATGGCAATCGCGAACACTTTCTGTTTTTCGATAAAAAAAGGGGAACCACTATTCCGCCGACGTTCTAGCCGCCATTACTCCGCAGTACGTGAAGTTACAAAAATGCCGATGAGTGCGTTAAATACAGCTCGTCGAACTCTATCTTCAGTATAAAGGACAACTCTCTATCCCTGCGCGTTTTGACGGGAGAGGCCCGCAAAATTAAAAAAAATGGTCATTTTGGCCTTCCAAAACAGACTTTTTTCTACACAAGGAGAACGAAGCGGCTCAGTGTCCCGCCCTTTTAACTGTAGCATCCCAGCATGTAGCCTAGTAATTACCGCTAATATCCAGCAAATCCGTCGCACTTTTTTCTAGCCTTAATTTTTGGGTACCTAAAATATTTGAGTCTCTAATTCCGGAAATAATGGCCATAACGAGGAACGGGCTGCGGCCCTGTACTCCCCTTGACTTCCTTCTTACATGATAGCATCAAAATGGCAATCGCGAACACTTTTTGTTTTTCGAGAAAATTCCGCCGACGTTCTAGCCGCCATTACTCCGCAGTACGTGAAGTTACAAAAATGCCGATGAGTGCGTTAGATACAGCTCGTCGAACTCTATCTTCAGTATAAAGGACAACTCTCTATCCCTGCGCGTTTGGACGGGAGAGGCCCGCAAAATTAAAAAAAATGGTCATTTTGGCCTTCCAAAACAGACTTTTTTCTACACAAGGAGAACGAAGCGGCTCAGTGTCCCGCCCTTTTAACTGTAGCATCCGAGCATGTTGCCTAGTAATTACCGCTAATAACCAGCAAATCCGTCGCACTTTTTTCTAGCCTTAATTTTTGGGTACCTAAAATATTTGAGTCTCTAATTCCGGAAATATTGGCCATAACGAGGAACGGGCTGCGGCCCTGTACTCCCCTTGACTTCCTCCTTACACGATAGCATCAAAATGGCAATCGCGAACACTTTCTGTTTTTCGAGAAAAAAAAGGGGAAGGGTTTAAACCACTATTCCGCCGACGTTCTAGCCGCCATTACTCCGCAGTACGTGAAGTTACAAAAATGCCGATGAGTGCGTTAAATACAGCTCGTCGAACTCTATCTTCAGTATAAAGGACAACTCTCTATCCCTGCGCGTTTGGACGGGAGAGGCCCGCAAATTTAAAAAAAATGGTCATTTTGGCCTTCCAAAACAGACTCTTTTCTACACAAGGAGAACGAAGCGGCTCAGTGTCCCGCCCTTTTAACTGTAGCATCCCAGCATGTTGCCTAGTAATTACCGCTAATATCCAGCAAATCCGTCGCACTTTTTTCTAGCCTTAATTTTTGGGTACCTAAAATATTTGAGTCTCTAATTCCGGAAATATTGGCCATAACGAGGAACGGGCTGCGGCCCTGTACTCCCCTTGACTTCCTTCTTACACGATAGCATCAAAATGGCAATCGCGAACACTTTCTGTTTTTCGAGAAAAAAAGGGGAAGGGTTTAAACCACTATTGCGCCGACGTTCTAGCCGCCATTACTCCGCAGTACGTGAAGTTACAAAAATGCCGATGAGTGCGTTAAATACAGCTCGCCGAACTCTATCTTCAGTATAAAGGACAACTCTCTATCCCTGCGCGTTTGGACGGGAGAGGCCCGCAAAATTAAAAAAATGGTCATTTTGGCCTTCCAAAACAGACTTTTTTCTACACAACTAGAACGAAGCGGCTCAGAGTCCCGCCCTTTTTACTGTAGCATCCCAGCATGTTGCCTAGTAATTACCGCTAATATCCAGCAAATCCGTCGCACTTTTTTCTAGCCTTAATTTTTGGGTACCTAAAATATTTGAGTCTCTAATTCCGGAAATAATGGCCATAACGAGGAACGGGCTGCGGCCCTGTACTCCCCTTGACTTCCTTCTTACACGATAGCATCAAAATGGCAATCGCGAACACTTTCTGTTTTTCGAGAAAAAAAAGGGGAAGGGTTTAGACCACTATTCCGCCGACGTTCTAGCCGCCATTACTCCGCAGTACGTGAAGTTACAAAAATGCCGATGACTGCGTTAAATACAGCTCGTCGAACTCTATCTCCAGTATGAAGGACAACTCTCTATCCCTGCCCGTTTGGACGGGAGAGGCCCGCAAATTAAAAAAAAATGGTCATTTTGGCCTTCCAAAACAGACTTTTTTCTACACAAGGAGAACGAAGCGGCTCAGAGTCCCGCCCTTTTAACTGTAGCATCCCAGCATGTTGCCTAGTAATTACCGCTAATATCCAGCAAATCCGTCGCACTTTTTTCTAGCCTTAATTTTTGGGTACCTAAAATATTTGAGTCTCTAATTCCGGAAATAATGGCCATAACGAGGAACGGGCTGCGGCCCTGTACTCCCCTTGACTTCCTTCTTACACGATAGCATCAAAATGGCAATCGCGAACACTTTCTGTTTTTCGAGAAAAAAAGGGGAAGGTAAAAACCACAATTCCGCCGACGTTCTAGCCGCCATTACTCCGCAGTACGTGAAGTTACAAAAATGCCGATGACTGCGTTAAATACAGCTCGTCGAACTCTATCTCCAGTATAAAGGACAACTCTCTATCCCTGCGCGTTTAGACGGGAGAGGCCCGCAAAATTAAAAAAAATGGTCATTTTGGCCTTCCAAAACAGACTTTTTTCTACACAAGGAGAACGAAGCGGCTCAGTGTCCCGCCCTTTTAACTGTAGCATCCCAGCATGCTGCCTAGTAATTACCGCTAATATCCAGCAAATCCGTCGCACTTTTTTCTAGCCTTAATTTTTGGGTACCTAAAATATTTGAGTCTCTAATTCCGGAAATAATGGCCATAAAGAGGAACGGGCTGCGGCCCTGTACTCCCCTTGACTTCCTTCTTACACGATAGCATCAAAATGGCAATCGCGAACACTTTCTGTTTTTCGAGAAAAAAAGGGGAAGGGTTTAAACCACTATTCCGCCGACGTTCTAGCCGCCATTACTCCGCAGTACGTGAAGTTACAAAAATGTCGATGAGTGCGTTAAATACAGCTCCTCGAACTCTATCTTCAGTATAAAGGACAACTCTCTATCCCTGCGCGTTTGGACGGGAGAGGCCCGCAAAATTAAAAAAAAATGGTCATTTTGGCCTTCCAAAACAGACTTTTTTCTACACAAGGAGAACGAAGCGGCTCAGAGTCCCGACCTTTTAACTGTAGCATCCCAGCATGCTGCCTAGTAATTACCGCTAATATCCAGCAAATCCGTCGCACTTTTTTCTAGCCTTAATTTTTGGGTACCTAAAATATTTGAGTCTCTAATTCCGAAAATAATGGCCATAACGAGGAACGGGCTGCGGCCCTGTACTCCCCTTGACTTCCTTCTTACACGATAGCATCAAAATGGCAATCGCGAACACTTTCTGTTTTTCGAGAAAAAAAGGGGAAGGAACCACTATTCCGCCGACGTTCTAGCCGCCATTACTCCGCAGTACGTGAAGTTACAAAAATGCCGATGAGTGCGTTAAATACAGCTCGTCGAACTCTATCTTCAGTATAAAGGACAACTCTCTATCCCTGCGCGTTTGGACGGGAGAGGCCCGCAAAATTAAAAAAATGGTCATTTTGGCCTTCCAAAACAGACTTTTTTCTACACAACTAGAACGAAGCGGCTCAGAGTCCCGCCCTTTTTACTGTAGCATCCCAGCATGTTGCCTAGTAATTACCGCTAATATCCAGCAAATCCGTCGCACTTTTTTCTAGCCTTAATTTTTGGGTACCTAAAATATTTGAGTCTCTAATTCCGGAAATAATGGCCATAACGAGGAACGGGCTGCGGCCCTGTACTCCCCTTGACTTCCTTCTTACACGATAGCATCAAAATGGCAATCGCGAACACTTTCTGTTTTTCGAGAAAAAAAAGGGGAAGGGTTTAGACCACTATTCCGCCGACGTTCTAGCCGCCATTACTCCGCAGTACGTGAAGTTACAAAAATGCCGATGACTGCGTTAAATACAGCTCGTCGAACTCTATCTCCAGTATGAAGGACAACTCTCTATCCCTGCCCGTTTGGACGGGAGAGGCCCGCAAATAAAAAAAAAATGGTCATTTTGGCCTTCCAAAACAGACTTTTTTCTACACAAGGAGAACGAAGCGGCTCAGAGTCCCGCCCTTTTAACTGTAGCATCCCAGCATGTTGCCTAGTAATTACCGCTAATATCCAGCAAATCCGTCGCACTTTTTTCTAGCCTTAATTTTTGGGTACCTAAAATATTTGAGTCTCTAATTCCGGAAATAATGGCCATAACGAGGAACGGGCTGCGGCCCTGTACTCCCCTTGACTTCCTTCTTACACGATAGCATCAAAATGGCAATCGCGAACACTTTCTGTTTTTCGAGAAAAAAAGGGGAAGGTAAAAACCACAATTCCGCCGACGTTCTAGCCGCCATTACTCCGCAGTACGTGAAGTTACAAAAATGCCGATGACTGCGTTAAATACAGCTCGTCGAACTCTATCTCCAGTATAAAGGACAACTCTCTATCCCTGCGCGTTTAGACGGGAGAGGCCCGCAAAATTAAAAAAAATGGTCATTTTGGCCTTCCAAAACAGACTTTTTTCTACACAAGGAGAACGAAGCGGCTCAGTGTCCCGCCCTTTTAACTGTAGCATCCCAGCATGCTGCCTAGTAATTACCGCTAATATCCAGCAAATCCGTCGCACTTTTTTCTAGCCTTAATTTTTGGGTACCTAAAATATTTGAGTCTCTAATTCCGGAAATAATGGCCATAAAGAGGAACGGGCTGCGGCCCTGTACTCCCCTTGACTTCCTTCTTACACGATAGCATCATAATGGCAATCGCGAACACTTTCTGTTTTTCGAGAAAAAAAGGGGAAGGGTTTAAACCACTATTCCGCCGACGTTCTAGCCGCCATTACTCCGCAGTACGTGAAGTTACAAAAATGTCGATGAGTGCGTTAAATACAGCTCCTCGAACTCTATCTTCAGTATAAAGGACAACTCTCTATCCCTGCGCGTTTGGACGGGAGAGGCCCGCAAAATTAAAAAAAAATGGTCATTTTGGCCTTCCAAAACAGACTTTTTTCTACACAAGGAGAACGAAGCGGCTCAGAGTCCCGACCTTTTAACTGTAGCATCCCAGCATGCTGCCTAGTAATTACCGCTAATATCCAGCAAATCCGTCGCACTTTTTTCTAGCCTTAATTTTTGGGTACCTAAAATATTTGAGTCTCTAATTCCGAAAATAATGGCCATAACGAGGAACGGGCTGCGGCCCTGTACTCCCCTTGACTTCCTTCTTACACGATAGCATCAAAATGGCAATCGCGAACACTTTCTGTTTTTCGAGAAAAAAAGGGGAAGGAACCACTATTCCGCCGACGTTCTAGCCGCCATTACTCCGCAGTACGTGAAGTTACAAAAATGCCGATGAGTGCGTTAAATACAGCTCGTCGAACTCTATCTTCAGTATAAAGGACAACTCTCTATCCCTGCGCGTTTGGACGGGAGAGGCCCGCAAAATTAAAAAAAATGGTCATTTTGGCCTTCCAAAACAGACTTTTTTCTACACAAGGAGAACGAAGCGGCTCAGAGTCCCGCCCTTTTAACTGTAGCATCCCAGCATGTTGCCTAGTAATTACCGCTAATATCCAGCAAATCCGTCGCAATTTTTTCTAGCCTTAATTTTTGGGTACCTAAAATATTTGAGTCTCTAATTCCGGAAATAGTGGCCATAACGAGGAACGGGCTGCGGCGCTGTACTCCCCTTGACATCCTTCTTACACGATAGCATCAAAATGGCAATCGCGAACACTTTCTGTTTTTCGAGAAAAAAAGGTTAAGGGTTTAAACCACTATTCCGCCGACGTTCTAGCCGCCATTACTCCGCAGTACGTGAAGTTACAAAAATGCCGATGACTGCGTTAAATACAGCTCGTCGAACTCTATAAAGGACAACTCTCTATCCCAGCGCGTTTGGACGGGAGAGGCCCGCAAAATTAAAAAAAATGGTCATTTTGGCCTTCCAAAACAGACTTTCTTCTACACAAGGAGAACGAAGCGGCTCAGAGTCCCGCACTTTTAACTGTAGCATCCCAGCATGTTGCCTAGTAATTACCGCTAATATCCAGCAAATCCGTCGCACTTTTTTCTAGCCTTAATTTTTGGGTACCTAAAATATTTGAGTCTCTAATTCCGGAAATAATGGCCACAACGAGGAACGGGCTGCGGCCCTGTACTCCCCTTGACTTCCTTCTTACACGATAGCATCAAAATGGCAATCGCGAACACTTTCTGTTTTTCGAGAAAAAAAGGGGAAGGGTTTAACCACTATTCCGCCGACGTTCTAGCCGCCATTACTCCGCAGTACGTGAAGTTACAAAAATGCCGATGAGTGCGTTAAATACAGCTCGCCGAACTCTATCTTCAGTATAAAGGACAACTCTCTATCCCTGCGCGTTTGGACGGGAGAGGCCCGCAAAATTAAAAAAATGGTCATTTTGGCCTTCCAAAACAGACTTTTTTCTACACAACTAGAACGAAGCGGCTCAGAGTCCCGCCCTTTTTACTGTAGCATCCCAGCATGTTGCCTAGTAATTACCGCTAATATCCAGCAAATCCGTCGCACTTTTTTCTAGCCTTAATTTTTGGGTACCTAAAATATTTGAGTCTCTAATTCCGGAAATAATGGCCATAACGAGGAACGGGCTGCGGCCCTGTACTCCCCTTGACTTCCTTCTTACACGATAGCATCAAAATGGCAATCGCGAACACTTTCTGTTTTTCGAGAAAAAAAAGGGGAAGGGTTTAGACCACTATTCCGCCGACGTTCTAGCCGCCATTACTCCGCAGTACGTGAAGTTACAAAAATGCCGATGACTGCGTTAAATACAGCTCGTCGAACTCTATCTCCAGTATGAAGGACAACTCTCTATCCCTGCCCGTTTGGACGGGAGAGGCCCGCAAATTAAAAAAAAATGGTCATTTTGGCCTTCCAAAACAGACTTTTTTCTACACAAGGAGAACGAAGCGGCTCAGAGTCCCGCCCTTTTAACTGTAGCATCCCAGCATGTTGCCTAGTAATTACCGCTAATATCCAGCAAATCCGTCGCACTTTTTTCTAGCCTTAATTTTTGGGTACCTAAAATATTTGAGTCTCTAATTCCGGAAATAATGGCCATAACGAGGAACGGGCTGCGGCCCTGTACTCCCCTTGACTTCCTTCTTACACGATAGCATCAAAATGGCAATCGCGAACACTTTCTGTTTTTCGAGAAAAAAAGGGGAAGGTAAAAACCACAATTCCGCCGACGTTCTAGCCGCCATTACTCCGCAGTACGTGAAGTTACAAAAATGCCGATGACTGCGTTAAATACAGCTCGTCGAACTCTATCTCCAGTATAAAGGACAACTCTCTATCCCTGCGCGTTTAGACGGGAGAGGCCCGCAAAATTAAAAAAAATGGTCATTTTGGCCTTCCAAAACAGACTTTTTTCTACACAAGGAGAACGAAGCGGCTCAGTGTCCCGCCCTTTTAACTGTAGCATCCCAGCATGCTGCCTAGTAATTACCGCTAATATCCAGCAAATCCGTCGCACTTTTTTCTAGCCTTAATTTTTGGGTACCTAAAATATTTGAGTCTCTAATTCCGGAAATAATGGCCATAAAGAGGAACGGGCTGCGGCCCTGTACTCCCCTTGACTTCCTTCTTACACGATAGCATCAAAATGGCAATCGCGAACACTTTCTGTTTTTCGAGAAAAAAAGGGGAAGGGTTTAAACCACTATTCCGCCGACGTTCTAGCCGCCATTACTCCGCAGTACGTGAAGTTACAAAAATGTCGATGAGTGCGTTAAATACAGCTCCTCGAACTCTATCTTCAGTATAAAGGACAACTCTCTATCCCTGCGCGTTTGGACGGGAGAGGCCCGCAAAATTAAAAAAAAATGGTCATTTTGGCCTTCCAAAACAGACTTTTTTCTACACAAGGAGAACGAAGCGGCTCAGAGTCCCGACCTTTTAACTGTAGCATCCCAGCATGCTGCCTAGTAATTACCGCTAATATCCAGCAAATCCGTCGCACTTTTTTCTAGCCTTAATTTTTGGGTACCTAAAATATTTGAGTCTCTAATTCCGAAAATAATGGCCATAACGAGGAACGGGCTGCGGCCCTGTACTCCCCTTGACTTCCTTCTTACACGATAGCATCAAAATGGCAATCGCGAACACTTTCTGTTTTTCGAGAAAAAAAGGGGAAGGAACCACTATTCCGCCGACGTTCTAGCCGCCATTACTCCGCAGTACGTGAAGTTACAAAAATGCCGATGAGTGCGTTAAATACAGCTCGTCGAACTCTATCTTCAGTATAAAGGACAACTCTCTATCCCTGCGCGTTTGGACGGGAGAGGCCCGCAAAATTAAAAAAAATGGTCATTTTGGCCTTCCAAAACAGACTTTTTTCTACACAAGGAGAACGAAGCGGCTCAGAGTCCCGCCCTTTTAACTGTAGCATCCCAGCATGTTGCCTAGTAATTACCGCTAATATCCAGCAAATCCGTCGCAATTTTTTCTAGCCTTAATTTTTGGGTACCTAAAATATTTGAGTCTCTAATTCCGGAAATAGTGGCCATAACGAGGAACGGGCTGCGGCGCTGTACTCCCCTTGACATCCTTCTTACACGATAGCATCAAAATGGCAATCGCGAACACTTTCTGTTTTTCGAGAAAAAAAGGTTAATGGTTTAAACCACTATTCCGCCGACGTTCTAGCCGCCATTACTCCGCACTACGTGAAGTTACAAAAATGCCGATGACTGCGTTAAATACAGCTCGTCGAACTCTATAAAGGACAACTCTCTATCCCAGCGCGTTTGGACGGGAGAGGCCCGCAAAATTAAAAAAAATGGTCATTTTGGCCTTCCAAAACAGACTTTTTTCTACACAAGGAGAACGAAGCGGCTCAGAGTCCCGCACTTTTAACTGTAGCATCCCAGCATGTTGCCTAGTAATTACCGCTAATATCCAGCAAATCCGTCGCACTTTTTTCTAGCCTTAATTTTTGGGTACCTAAAATATTTGAGTCTCTAATTCCGGAAATAATGGCCACAACGAGGAACGGGCTGCGGCCCTGTACTCCCCTTGACTTCCTTCTTACACGATAGCATCAAAATGGCAATCGCGAACACTTTCTGTTTTTCGAGAAAAAAAGGGGAAGGGTTTAACCACTATTCCGCCGACGTTCTAGCCGCCATTACTCCGCAGTACGTGAAGTTACAAAAATGCCGATGACTGCGTTAAATACAGCTCGTCGAACTCTATCTCCAGTATAAAGGACAACTCTCTATCCCTGCGCGTTTGGACGGGAGAGGCCCGCAAAATAAAAAAAAAATGGTCATTTTGGCCTTCCAAAACAGACTTTTTTCTACACAAGGAGAACGAAGCGGCTCAGAGTCCCGCCCTTTTAACTGTAGCATCCCAGCATGTTGCCTAGTAATTACCGCTAATATCCAGCAAATCCGTCGCACTTTTTTCTAGCCTTAATTTTTGGGTACCTAAAATATTTGAGTCTCTAATTCCGGAAATAGTGGCCATAACGAGGAACGGGCTGCGGCGCTGTACTCCCCTTGACTTCCTTCTTACACGATAGCATCAAAATGGCAATCGCGAACACTTTCTGTTTTTCGAGAAAAAAAGGGGAAGGGTTTAAACCAGTATTCCGCCGACGTTCTAGCCGCCATTACTCCGCAGTACGTGAAGTTACAAAAATGCCGATGACTGCGTTAAATACAGCTCCTCGAACTCTATCTTCAGTATAAAGGACAACTGTCTATCCCTGCGCGTTTGGACGGGAGAGGCCCGCAAAATTTAAAAAAAATGGTCATTTTGGCCTTCCAAAACAGACATTTTTCTACACAAGGAGAACGAAGCGGCTCAGAGTCCCGCCCTTTTAACTGTAGCATCCCAGCATGCTGCCTAGTAATTACCGCTAATATCCAGCAAATCCGTCGCAATTTTTTTTCTAGCCTTAATTTTTGGGTACCTAAAATATTTGAGTCTCTAATTCCGGAAATAATGGCCATAACGAGGAACGGGCTGCGGCCCTGTACTCCCCTTGACTTCCTTCTTACACGATAGCATCAAAATGGCAATCGCGAACACTTTCTGTTTTTCGAGAAAAAAAGGGGAAGGGTTCAAACCACTATTCCGCCGACGTTCTAGCCCCCATTACTCCGCAGTACGTGAAGTTACAAAAATGCCGATGACTGCGTTAAATACAGCTCGTCGAACTCTATCTCCAGTATAAAGGACAACTCTCTATCCCTGCCCGTTTGGACGGGAGAGGCCCGCAAATTTAAAAAAAATGGTCATTTTGGCCTTCCAAAACAGACTTTTTTCTACACAAGGAGAACGAAGCGGCTCAGAGTCCCGCCCTTTTAACTGTAGCATCCCAGCATGTTGCCTAGTAATTACCGCTAATATCCAGCAAATCCGTCGCACTTTTTTCTAGCCTTAATTTTTGGGTACCTAAAATATTTGAGTCTCTAATTCCGGAAATAATGGCCATAACGAGGAACGGGCTGCGGCCCTGTACTCCCCTTGACTTCCTTCTTACACGATAGCATCAAAATGGCAATCGCGAACACTTTCTGTTTTTCGAGAAAAAAAGGGGAACCACTATTCCGCCGACGTTCTAGCCGCCATTACTCCGCAGTACGTGAAGTTACAAAAATGCCGATGACTGCGTTAAATACAGCTCGTCGAACTCTATCTCCAGTATAAAGGACAACTCTCTATCCCTGCCCGTTTGGACGGGAGAGGCCCGCAAATTAAAAAAAAATTGGTCATTTTGGCCTTCCAAAACAGACTTTTTTCTACACAAGGAGAACGAAGCGGCTCGGAGTCCCGCCCTTTTAACTGTAGCATCCCAGCATGTTGCCTAGTAATTACCGCTAATATCCAGCAAATCCGTCGCACTTTTTTCTAGCCTTAATTTTTGGGTACCTAAAATATTTGAGTCTCTAATTCCGGAAATATTGGCCATAACGAGGAACGGGCTGCGGCCCTGTACTCCCCTTGAATTCCTTCTTACACGATAGCATCAAAATGGCAATCGCGAACACTTTCTGTTTTTCGATAAAAAAAGGGGAACCACTATTCCGCCGACGTTCTAGCCGCCATTACTCCGCAGTACGTGAAGTTACAAAAATGCCGATGAGTGCGTTAAATACAGCTCGTCGAACTCTATCTTCAGTATAAAGGACAACTCTCTATCCCTGCGCGTTTTGACGGGAGAGGCCCGCAAAATTAAAAAAAATGGTCATTTTGGCCTTCCAAAACAGACTTTTTTCTACACAAGGAGAACGAAGCGGCTCAGTGTCCCGCCCTTTTAACTGTAGCATCCCAGCATGTAGCCTAGTAATTACCGCTAATATCCAGCAAATCCGTCGCACTTTTTTCTAGCCTTAATTTTTGGGTACCTAAAATATTTGAGTCTCTAATTCCGGAAATAATGGCCATAACGAGGAACGGGCTGCGGCCCTGTACTCCCCTTGACTTCCTTCTTACACGATAGCATCAAAATGGCAATCGCGAACACTTTTTGTTTTTCGAGAAAATTCCGCCGACGTTCTAGCCGCCATTACTCCGCAGTACGTGAAGTTACAAAAATGCCGATGAGTGCGTTAGATACAGCTCGTCGAACTCTATCTTCAGTATAAAGGACAACTCTCTATCCCTGCGCGTTTGGACGGGAGAGGCCCGCAAAATTAAAAAAAATGGTCATTTTGGCCTTCCAAAACAGACTTTTTTCTACACAAGGAGAACGAAGCGGCTCAGTGTCCCGCCCTTTTAACTGTAGCATCCGAGCATGTTGCCTAGTAATTACCGCTAATAACCAGCAAATCCGTCGCACTTTTTTCTAGCCTTAATTTTTGGGTACCTAAAATATTTGAGTCTCTAATTCCGGAAATATTGGCCATAACGAGGAACGGGCTGCGGCCCTGTACTCCCCTTGACTTCCTCCTTACACGATAGCATCAAAATGGCAATCGCGAACACTTTCTGTTTTTCGAGAAAAAAAAGGGGAAGGGTTTAAACCACTATTCCGCCGACGTTCTAGCCGCCATTACTCCGCAGTACGTGAAGTTACAAAAATGCCGATGAGTGCGTTAAATACAGCTCGTCGAACTCTATCTTCAGTATAAAGGACAACTCTCTATCCCTGCGCGTTTGGACGGGAGAGGCCCGCAAAATTAAAAAAAATGGTCATTTTGGCCTTCCAAAACAGACTCTTTTCTACACAAGGAGAACGAAGCGGCTCAGTGTCCCGCCCTTTTAACTGTAGCATCCCAGCATGTTGCCTAGTAATTACCGCTAATATCCAGCAAATCCGTCGCACTTTTTTCTAGCCTTAATTTTTGGGTACCTAAAATATTTGAGTCTCTAATTCCGGAAATATTGGCCATAACGAGGAACGGGCTGCGGCCCTGTACTCCCCTTGACTTCCTTCTTACACGATAGCATCAAAATGGCAATCGCGAACACTTTCTGTTTTTCGAGAAAAAAAGGGGAAGGGTTTAAACCACTATTCCGCCGACGTTCTAGCCGCCATTACTCCGCAGTACGTGAAGTTACAAAAATGCCGATGAGTGCGTTAAATACAGCTCGTCGAACTCTATCTTCAGTATAAAGGACAAGTCTCTATCCCTGCGCGTTTGGACGGGAGAGGCCCGCAAAATTAAAAAAATGGTCATTTTGGCCTTCCAAAACAGACTTTTTTCTACACAACTAGAACGAAGCGGCTCACAGTCCCGCCCTTTTTACTGTAGCATCCCAGCATGTTGCCTAGTAATTACCGCTAATATCCAGCAAATCCGTCGCACTTTTTTCTAGCCTTAATTTTTGGGTACCTAAAATATTTGAGTCTCTAATTCCGGAAATAGTGGCCATAACGAGGAACGGGCTGCGGCGCTGTACTCCCCTTGACTTCCTTCTTACACGATAGCATCAAAATGGCAATCGCGAACACTTTCTGTTTTTCGAGAAAAAAAGGGGAAGGGTTTAAACCACTATTCCGCCGACGTTCTAGCCGCCATTACTCCGCAGTACGTGAAGTTACAAAAATGCCGATGACTGCGTTAAATACAGCTCCTCGAACTCTATCTTCAGTATAAAGGACAACTGTCTATCCCTGCGCGTTTGGACGGGAGAGGCCCGCAAAATTTAAAAAAAATGGTCATTTTGGCCTTCCAAAACAGACATTTTTCTACACAAGGAGAACGAAGCGGCTCAGAGTCCCGCCCTTTTAACTGTAGCATCCCAGCATGCTGCCTAGTAATTACCGCTAATATCCAGCAAATCCGTCGCAATTTTTTTTCTAGCCTTAATTTTTGGGTACCTAAAATATTTGAGTCTCTAATTCCGGAAATAATGGCCATAACGAGGAACGGGCTGCGGCGCTGTACTCCCCTTGACTTCCTTCTTACACGATAGCATCAAAATGGCAATCGCGAACACTTTCTGTTTTTCGAGAAAAAAAGGGGAAGGGTTCAAACCACTATTCCGCCGACGTTCTAGCCCCCATTACTCCGCAGTACGTGAAGTTACAAAAATGCCGATGACTGCGTTAAATACAGCTCGTCGAACTCTATCTCCAGTATAAAGGACAACTCTCTATCCCTGCCCGTTTGGACGGGAGAGGCCCGCAAATTTAAAAAAAATGGTCATTTTGGCCTTCCAAAACAGACTTTTTTCTACACAAGGAGAACGAAGCGGCTCAGAGTCCCGCCCTTTTAACTGTAGCATCCCAGCATGTTGCCTAGTAATTACCGCTAATATCCAGCAAATCCGTCGCACTTTTTTCTAGCCTTAATTTTTGGGTACCTAAAATATTTGAGTCTCTAATTCCGGAAATAATGGCCATAACGAGGAACGGGCTGCGGCCCTGTACTCCCCTTGACTTCCTTCTTACACGATAGCATCAAAATGGCAATCGCGAACACTTTCTGTTTTTCGAGAAAAAAAGGGGAACCACTATTCCGCCGACGTTCTAGCCGCCATTACTCCGCAGTACGTGAAGTTACAAAAATGCCGATGACTGCGTTAAATACAGCTCGTCGAACTCTATCTCCAGTATAAAGGACAACTCTCTATCCCTGCCCGTTTGGACGGGAGAGGCCCGCAAATTAAAAAAAAATTGGTCATTTTGGCCTTCCAAAACAGACTTTTTTCTACACAAGGAGAACGAAGCGGCTCAGAGTCCCGCCCTTTTAACTGTAGCATCCCAGCATGTTGCCTAGTAATTACCGCTAATATCCAGCAAATCCGTCGCACTTTTTTCTAGCCTTAATTTTTGGGTACCTAAAATATTTGAGTCTCTAATTCCGGAAATATTGGCCATAACGAGGAACGGGCTGCGGCCCTGTACTCCCCTTGAATTCCTTCTTACACGATAGCATCAAAATGGCAATCGCGAACACTTTCTGTTTTTCGATAAAAAAAGGGGAACCACTATTCCGCCGACGTTCTAGCCGCCATTACTCCGCAGTACGTGAAGTTACAAAAATGCCGATGAGTGCGTTAAATACAGCTCGTCGAACTCTATCTTCAGTATAAAGGACAACTCTCTATCCCTGCGCGTTTTGACGGGAGAGGCCCGCAAAATTAAAAAAAATGGTCATTTTGGCCTTCCAAAACAGACTTTTTTCTACACAAGGAGAACGAAGCGGCTCAGTGTCCCGCCCTTTTAACTGTAGCATCCCAGCATGTAGCCTAGTAATTACCGCTAATATCCAGCAAATCCGTCGCACTTTTTTCTAGCCTTAATTTTTGGGTACCTAAAATATTTGAGTCTCTAATTCCGGAAATAATGGCCATAACGAGGAACGGGCTGCGGCCCTGTACTCCCCTTGACTTCCTTCTTACACGATAGCATCAAAATGGCAATCGCGAACACTTTTTGTTTTTCGAGAAAATTCCGCCGACGTTCTAGCCGCCATTACTCCGCAGTACGTGAAGTTACAAAAATGCCGATGAGTGCGTTATATACAGCTCGTCGAACTCTATCTTCAGTATAAAGGACAACTCTCTATCCCTGCGCGTTTGGACGGGAGAGGCCCGCAAAATTAAAAAAAATGGTCATTTTGGCCTTCCAAAACAGACTTTTTTCTACACAAGGAGAACGAAGCGGCTCAGTGTCCCGCCCTTTTAACTGTAGCATCCGAGCATGTTGCCTAGTAATTACCGCTAATAACCAGCAAATCCGTCGCACTTTTTTCTAGCCTTAATTTTTGGGTACCTAAAATATTTGAGTCTCTAATTCCGGAAATATTGGCCATAACGAGGAACGGGCTGCGGCCCTGTACTCCCCTTGACTTCCTCCTTACACGATAGCATCAAAATGGCAATCGCGAACACTTTCTGTTTTTCGAGAAAAAAAAGGGGAAGGGTTTAAACCACTATTCCGCCGACGTTCTAGCCGCCATTACTCCGCAGTACGTGAAGTTACAAAAATGCCGATGAGTGCGTTAAATACAGCTCGTCGAACTCTATCTTCAGTATAAAGGACAACTCTCTATCCCTGCGCGTTTGGACGGGAGAGGCCCGCAAAATTAAAAAAAATGGTCATTTTGGCCTTCCAAAACAGACTCTTTTCTACACAAGGAGAACGAAGCGGCTCAGTGTCCCGCCCTTTTAACTGTAGCATCCCAGCATGTTGCCTAGTAATTACCGCTAATATCCAGCAAATCCGTCGCACTTTTTTCTAGCCTTAATTTTTGGGTACCTAAAATATTTGAGTCTCTAATTCCGGAAATATTGGCCATAACGAGGAACGGGCTGCGGCCCTGTACTCCCCTTGACTTCCTTCTTACACGATAGCATCAAAATGGCAATCGCGAACACTTTCTGTTTTTCGAGAAAAAAAGGGGAAGGGTTTAAACCACTATTCCGCCGACGTTCTAGCCGCCATTACTCCGCAGTACGTGAAGTTACAAAAATGCCGATGAGTGCGTTAAATACAGCTCGTCGAACTCTATCTTCAGTATAAAGGACAAGTCTCTATCCCTGCGCGTTTGGACGGGAGAGGCCCGCAAAATTAAAAAAATGGTCATTTTGGCCTTCCAAAACAGACTTTTTTCTACACAACTAGAACGAAGCGGCTCAGAGTCCCGCCCTTTTTACTGTAGCATCCCAGCATGTTGCCTAGTAATTACCGCTAATATCCAGCAAATCCGTCGCACTTTTTTCTAGCCTTAATTTTTGGGTACCTAAAATATTTGAGTCTCTAATTCCGGAAATAATGGCCATAACGAGGAACGGGCTGCGGCCCTGTACTCCCCTTGACTTCCTTCTTACACGATAGCATCAAAATGGCAATCGCGAACACTTTCTGTTTTTCGAGAAAAAACTATTCCGCCGACGTTCTAGCCGCCATTACTCCGCAGTACGTGAAGTTACAAAAATGCCGATGACTGCGTTAAATACAGCTCGTCGAACTCTATCTCCAGTATAAAGGACAACTCTCTATCCCTGCCCGTTTGGACGGGAGAGGCCCGCAAATTAAAAAAAAATGGTCATTTTGGCCTTCCAAAACAGACTTTTTTCTACACAAGGAGAACGAAGCGGCTCAGAGTCCCGCCCTTTTAACTGTAGCATCCCAGCATGTTGCCTAGTAATTACCGCTAATATCCAGCAAATCCGTCGCACTTTTTTCTAGCCTTAATTTTTGGGTACCTAAAATATTTGAGTCTCTAATTCCGGAAATAATGGCCATAACGAGGAACGGGCTGCGGCCCTGTACTCCCCTTGACTTCCTTCTTACACGATAGCATCAAAATGGCAATCGCGAACACTTTCTGTTTTTCGAGAAAATTCCGCCGACGTTCTAGCCGCCATTACTCCGCAGTACGTGAAGTTACAAAAATGCCGATGAGTGCGTTAGATACAGCTCGTCGAACTCTATCTTCAGTATAAAGGACAACTCTCTATCCCTGCGCGTTTGGACGGGAGAGGCCCGCAAAATAAAAAAAAATAGTCATTTTGGCCTTCCAAAACAGACTTTTTTCTACACAAGGAGAACGAAGCGGCTCAGTGTCCCGCCCTTTTAACTGTAGCATCCCAGCATGTTGCCTAGTAATTACCGCTAATATCCAGCAAATCCGTCGCACTTTTTTCTAGCCTTAATTTTTGGGTACCTAAAATATTTGAGTCTCTAATTCCGGAAATATTGGCCATAACGAGGAACGGGCTGCGGCCCTGTACTCCCCTTGACTTCCTTCTTACACGATAGCATCAAAATGGCAATCGCGAACACTTTCTGTTTTTCGAGAAAAAAAGGGGAACCACTATTCCGCCGACGTTCTAGCCGCCATTACTCCGCAGTACGTGAAGTTACAAAAATGCCGATGAGTGCGTTAAATACAGCTCGTCGAACTCTATCTTCAGTATAAAGGACAACTCTCTATCCCTGCGCGTTTGGACGGGAGAGGCCCGCAAAATTAAAAAAAATGGTCATTTTGGCCTTAAAAAAAAAGACTCTTTTCTACACAAGGAGAACGAAGCGGCTCAGTGTCCCGCCCTTTTAACTGTAGCATCCCAGCATGTTGCCTAGTAATTACCGCTAATATCCAGCAAATCCGTCGCACTTTTTTCTAGCCTTAATTTTTGGGTACCTAAAATATTTGAGTCTCTAATTCCGGAAATATTGGCCATAACGAGGAACGGGCTGCGGCCCTGTACTCCCCTTGACTTCCTTCTTACACGATAGCATCAAAATGGCAATCGCGAACACTTTCTGTTTTTCGAGAAAATTCCGCCGACGTTCTAGCCGCCATTACTCCGCAGTACGTGAAGTTAGAAAAATGCCGAAGAGTGCGTAAGATACAGCTCGTCGAACTCTATCTTCAGTATAAAGGACAACTCTCTATCCCTGCGCGTTTGGACGGGAGAGGCCCGCAAAATTAAAAAAAATGGTCATTTTGGCCTTCCAAAACAGACTTTTTTCTACACAAGGAGAACGAAGCGGCTCAGTGTCCCGCCCTTTTAACTGTAGCATCCCAGCATGTTGCCTAGTAATTACCGCTAATATCCAACAAATCCGTCGCACTTTTTTCTAGCCTTAATTTTTGGGTACCTAAAATATTTGAGTCTCTAATTCCGGAAATATTGGCCATAACGAGGAACGGGCTGCGGCCCTGTACTCCCCTTGACTTCCTTCTTACACGATAGCATCAAAATGGCAATCGCGAACACTTTCTGTTTTTCGAGAAAAAAAGGGGAACCACTATTCCGCCGACGTTCTAGCCGCCATTACTCCGCAGTACGTGAAGTTACAAAAATGCCGATGAGTGCGTTAAATACAGCTCGTCGAACTCTATCTTCAGTATAAAGGACAACTCTCTATCCCTGCGCGTTTTGACGGGAGAGGCCCGCAAATTTAAAAAAAATGGTCATTTTGGCCTTCCAAAACAGACTTTTTTCTACACAAGGAGAACGAAGCGGCTCAGAGTCCCGCCCTTTTAACTGTAGCATCCCAGCATGTTGCCTAGTAATTACCGCTAATATCCAGCAATTCCGTCGCACTTTTTTCTAGCCTTAATTTTTGGGTACCTAAAATATTTGGGTCTCTAATTCCGGAAATAATGGCCATAACGAGGAACGGGCTGCGGCCCTGTACTCCCCTTGACTTCCTTCTTACACGATAGCATCAAAATGGCAATCGCGAACACTTTCTGTTTTTCGAGAAAATTCCGCCGACGTTCTAGCCGCCATTACTCCGCAGTACGTGAAGTTAGAAAAATGCCGATGAGTGCGTTAGATACAGCTCGTCGAACTCTATCTTCAGTATAAAGGACAACTCTCTATCCCTGCGCGTTTGGACGGGAGAGGCCCGCAAAATTAAAAAAAATGGTCATTTTGGCCTTCCAAAACAGACTTTTTTCTACACAAGGAGAACGAAGCGGCTCAGTGTCCCGCCCTTTTAACTGTAGCATCCCAGCATGTTGCCTAGTAATTACCGCTAATATCCAGCAAATCCGTCGCACTTTTTTCTAGCCTTAATTTTTGGGTACCTAAAATATTTGAGTCTCTAATTCCGGAAATATTGGCCATAACGAGGAACGGGCTGCGGCCCTGTACTCCCCTTGACTTCCTTCTTACACGATAGCATCAAAATGGCAATCGCGAACACTTTCTGTTTTTCGAGAAAAAAAGGGGAACCACTATTCCGCCGACGTTCTAGCCGCCATTACTCCGCAGTACGTGAAGTTACAAAAATGCCGATGAGTGCGTTAAATACAGCTCGTCGAACTCTATCTTCAGTATAAAGGACAACTCTCTATCCCTGCGCGTTTGGACGGGAGAGGCCCGCAAAATTAAAAAAAATGGTCATTTTGGCCTTAAAAAAAAAGACTCTTTTCTACACAAGGAGAACGAAGCGGCTCAGTGTCCCGCCCTTTTAACTGTAGCATCCCAGCATGTTGCCTAGTAATTACCGCTAATATCCAGCAAATCCGTCGCACTTTTTTCTAGCCTTAATTTTTGGGTACCTAAAATATTTGAGTCTCTAATTCCGGAAATATTGGCCATAACGAGGAACGGGCTGCGGCCCTGTACTCCCCTTGACTTCCTTCTTACACGATAGCATCAAAATGGCAATCGCGAACACTTTCTGTTTTTCGAGAAAATTCCGCCGACGTTCTAGCCGCCATTACTCCGCAGTACGTGAAGTTACAAAAATGCCGAAGAGTGCGTAAGATACAGCTCGTCGAACTCTATCTTCAGTATAAAGGACAACTCTCTATCCCTGCGCGTTTGGACGGGAGAGGCCCGCAAAATTTAAAAGAATGGTCATTTTGGCCTTCCAAAACAGACTTTTTTCTACACAAGGAGAACGAAGCGGCTCAGTGTCCCGCCCTTTTAACTGTAGCATCCCAGCATGTTGCCTAGTAATTACCGCTAATATCCAGCAAATCCGTCGCACTTTTTTCTAGCCTTAATTTTTGGGTACCTAAAATATTTGAGTCTCTAATTCCGGAAATATTGGCCATAACGAGGAACGGGCTGCGGCCCTGTACTCCCCTTGACTTCCTTCTTACACGATAGCATCAAAATGGCAATCGCGAACACTTTCTGTTTTTCGAGAAAAAAAGGGGAACCACTATTCCGCCGACGTTCTAGCCGCCATTACTCCGCAGTACGTGAAGTTACAAAAATGCCGATGAGTGCGTTAAATACAGCTCGTCGAACTCTATCTTCAGTATAAAGGACAACTCTCTATCCCTGCGCGTTTTGACGGGAGAGGCCCGCAAATTTAAAAAAAATGGTCATTTTGGCCTTCCAAAACAGACTTTTTTCTACACAAGGAGAACGAAGCGGCTCAGAGTCCCGCCCTTTTAACTGTAGCATCCCAGCATGTTGCCTAGTAATTACCGCTAATATCCAGCAATTCCGTCGCACTTTTTTCTAGCCTTAATTTTTGGGTACCTAAAATATTTGGGTCTCTAATTCCGGAAATAATGGCCATAACGAGGAACGGGCTGCGGCCCTGTACTCCCCTTGACTTCCTTCTTACACGATAGCATCAAAATGGCAATCGCGAACACTTTCTGTTTTTCGAGAAAATTCCGCCGACGTTCTAGCCGCCATTACTCCGCAGTACGTGAAGTTAGAAAAATGCCGATGAGTGCGTTAGATACAGCTCGTCGAACTCTATCTTCAGTATAAAGGACAACTCTCTATCCCTGCGCGTTTGGACGGGAGAGGCCCGCAAAATTAAAAAAAATGGTCATTTTGGCCTTCCAAAACAGACTTTTTTCTACACAAGGAGAACGAAGCGGCTCAGTGTCCCGCCCTTTTAACTGTAGCATCCCAGCATGTTGCCTAGTAATTACCGCTAATATCCAGCAAATCCGTCGCACTTTTTTCTAGCCTTAATTTTTGGGTACCTAAAATATTTGAGTCTCTAATTCCGGAAATATTGGCCATAACGAGGAACGGGCTGCGGCCCTGTACTCCCCTTGACTTCCTTCTTACACGATAGCATCAAAATGGCAATCGCGAACACTTTCTGTTTTTCGAGAAAAAAAGGGGAACCACTATTCCGCCGACGTTCTAGCCGCCATTACTCCGCAGTACGTGAAGTTACGAAAATGCCGATGAGTGCGTTAAATACAGCTCGTCGAACTCTATCTTCAGTATAAAGGACAACTCTCTATCCCTGCGCGTTTTGACGGGAGAGGCCCGCAAAATTAAAAAAAATGGTCATTTTGGCCTTCCAAAACAGACTTTTTTCTACACAAGGAGAACGAAGCGGCTCAGTGTCCCGCCCTTTTAACTGTAGCATCCCAGCATGTAGCCTAGTAATTACCGCTAATATCCAGCAAATCCGTCGCACTTTTTTCTAGCCTTAATTTTTGGGTACCTAAAATATTTGAGTCTCTAATTCCGGAAATAATGGCCATAACGAGGAACGGGCTGCGGCCCTGTACTCCCCTTGACTTCCTTCTTACACGATAGCATCAAAATGGCAATCGCGAACACTTTTTGTTTTTCGAGAAAATTCCGCCGACGTTCTAGCCGCCATTACTCCGCAGTACGTGAAGTTACAAAAATGCCGATGAGTGCGTTAGATACAGCTCGTCGAACTCTATCTTCAGTATAAAGGACAACTCTCTATCCCTGCGCGTTTGGACGGGAGAGGCCCGCAAAATTAAAAAAAAATGGTCATTTTGCCCTTCCAAAACAGACTTTTTTCTACACAAGGAGAACGAAGCGGCTCAGTGTCCCGCCCTTTTAACTGTAGCATCCGAGCATGTTGCCTAGTAATTACCGCTAATATCCAGCAAATCCGTCGCACTTTTTTCTAGCCTTAATTTTTGGGTACCTAAAATATTTGAGTCTCTAATTCCGGAAATATTGGCCATAACGAGGAACGGGCTGCGGCCCTGTACTCCCCTTGACTTCCTCCTTACACGATAGCATCAAAATGGCAATCGCGAACACTTTCTGTTTTTCGAGAAAAAAAAGGGGAAGGGTTTAAACCACTATTCCGCCGACGTTCTAGCCGCCATTACTCCGCAGTACGTGAAGTTACAAAAATGCCGATGAGTGCGTTAAATACAGCTCGTCGAACTCTATCTTCAGTATAAAGGACAACTCTCTATCCCTTCGCGTTTGGACGGGAGAGGCCCGCAAAATTAAAAAAAATGGTCATTTTGGCCTTCCAAAACAGACTCTTTTCTACACAAGGAGAACGAAGCGGCTCAGTGTCCCGCCCTTTTAACTGTAGCATCCGAGCATGTTGCCTAGTAATTACCGCTAATATCCAGCAATTCCGTCGCACTTTTTTCTAGCCTTAATTTTTGGGTACCTAAAATATTTGAGTCTCTAATTCCGGAAATATTGGCCATAACGAGGAACGGGCTGCGGCCCTGTACTCCCCTTGACTTCCTTCTTACACGATAGCATCAAAATGGCAATCGCGAACACTTTCTGTTTTTCGAGAAAAAAAGGGGAAGGGTTTAAACCACTATTCCGCCGACGTTCTAGCCGCCATTACTCCGCAGTACGTGAAGTTACAAAAATGCCGATGAGTGCGTTAAATACAGCTCGTCGAACTCTATCTTCAGTATAAAGGACAACTCTCTATCCCTGCGCGTTTGGACGGGAGAGGCCCGCAAAATTAAAAAAATGGTTATTTTGGCCTTCCAAAACAGACTTTTTTCTACACAACTAGAACGAAGCGGCTCAGAGTCCCGCCCTTTTAACTGTAGCATCCCAGCATGTTGCCTAGTAATTACCGCTAATATCCAGCAAATCCGTCGCACTTTTTTCTAGCCTTAATTTTTGGGTACCTAAAATATTTGAGTCTCTAATTCCGGAAATATTGGCCATAACGAGGAACGGGCTGCGGCCCTGTACTCCCCTTGACTTCCTTCTTACACGATAGCATCAAAATGGCAATCGCGAACACTTTCTGTTTTTCGAGAAAAAAAGGGGAACCACTATTCCGCCGACGTTCTAGCCGCCATTACTCCGCAGTACGTGAAGTTACAAAAATGCCGATGAGTGCGTTAAATACAGCTCGTCGAACTCTATCTTCAGTATAAAGGACAACTCTCTATCCCTGCGCGTTTTAACGGGAGAGGCCCGCAAAATTAAAAAAAATGGTCATTTTGGCCTTCCAAAACAGACTTTTTTCTACACAAGGAGAACGAAGCGGCTCAGTGTCCCGCCCTTTTAACTGTAGCATCCCAGCATGTAGCCTAGTAATTACCGCTAATATCCAGCAAATCCGTCGCACTTTTTTCTAGCCTTAATTTTTGGGTACCTAAAATATTTGAGTCTCTAATTCCGGAAATAATGGCCATAACGAGGAACGGGCTGCGGCCCTGTACTCCCCTTGACTTCCTTCTTACACGATAGCATCAAAATGGCAATCGCGAACACTTTTTGTTTTTCGAGAAAATTCCGCCGACGTTCTAGCCGCCATTACTCCGCAGTACGTGAAGTTACAAAAATGCCGATGAGTGCGTTAGATACAGCTCGTCGAACTCTATCTTCAGTATAAAGGACAACTCTCTATCCTTGCGCGTTTGGACGGGAGAGGCCCGCAAAATTAAAAAAAATGGTCATTTTGGCCTTCCAAAACAGACTTTTTTCTACACAAGGAGAACGAAGCGGCTCAGTGTCCCGCCCTTTTAACTGTAGCATCCCAGCATGTTGCCTAGTAATTACCGCTAATATCCAGCAAATCCGTCGCACTTTTTTCTATCCTTAATTTTTGGGTACCTAAAATATTTGAGTCTCTAATTCCGGAAATATTGGCCATAACGAGGAACGGGCTGCGGCCCTGTACTCCCCTTGACTTCCTTCTTACACGATAGCATCAAAATGGCAATCGCGAACACTTTCTGTTTTTCGAGAAAAAAAGGGGAAGGGTTTAAACCACTATTCCGCCGACGTTCTAGCCGCCATTACTCCGCAGTACGTGAAGTTACAAAAATGCCGATGAGTGCGTTAAATACAGCTCGTCGAACTCTATCTTCAGTATAAAGGACAACTCTCTATCCCTGCGCGTTTGGACGGGAGAGGCCCGCAAAATTAAAAAAATGGTCATTTTGGCCTTCCAAAACAGACTTTTTTCTACACAACTAGAACGAAGCGGCTCAGAGTCCCGCCCTTTTTACTGTAGCATCCCAGCATGTTGCCTAGTAATTACCGCTAATATCCAGCAAATCCGTCGCACTTTTTTCTAGCCTTAATTTTTGGGTACCTAAAATATTTGAGTCTCTAATTCCGGAAATAATGGCCATAACGAGGAACGGGCTGCGGCCCTGTACTCCCCTTGACTTCCTTCTTACACGATAGCATCAAAATGGCAATCGCGAACACTTTCTGTTTTTCGAGAAAAAAAGGGGAAGGGTTTAGACCACTATTCCGCCGACGTTCTAGCCGCCATTACTCCGCAGTACGTGAAGTTACAAAAATGCCGATGAGTGCGTTAAATACAGCTCGTCGAACTCTATCTCCAGTATAAAGGACAACTCTCTATCCCTGCCCGTTTGGACGGGAGAGGCCCGCAAATTAAAAAAAAAATGGTCATTTTGGCCTTCCAAAACAGACTTTTTTCTACACAAGGAGAACGAAGCGGCTCAGAGTCCCGCCCTTTTAACTGTAGCATCCCAGCATGTTGCCTAGTAATTACCGCTAATATCCAGCAAATCCGTCGCACTTTTTTCTAGCCTTAATTTTTGGGTACCTAAAATATTTGAGTCTCTAATTCCGGAAATGATGGCCATAACGAGGAACGGGCTGCGGCCCTGTACTCCCCTTGACTTCCTTCTTACACGATAGCATCAAAATGGCAATCGCGAACACTTTCTGTTTTTCGAGAAAATTCCGCCGACGTTCTAGCCGCCATTACTCCGCAGTACGTGAAGTTACAAAAATGCCGATGAGTGCGTTAGATACAGCTCGTCGAACTCTATCTTCAGTATAAAGGACAACTCTCTATCCCTGCGCGTTTGGACGGGAGAGGCCCGCAAAATTAAAAAAAATGGTCATTTTGGCCTTCCAAAACAGACTTTTTTCTACACAAGGAGAACGAAGCGGCTCAGTGTCCCGCCCTTTTAACTGTAGCATCCCAGCATGTTGCCTAGTAATTACCGCTAATATCCAGCAAATCCGTCGCACTTTTTTCTAGCCTTAATTTTTGGGTACCTAAAATATTTGAGTCTCTAATTCCGGAAATATTGGCCATAACGAGGAACGGGCTGCGGCCCTGTACTCCCCTTGACTTCCTTCTTACACGATAGCATCAAAATGGCAATCGCGAACACTTTCTGTTTTTCGAGAAAAAAAGGGGAACCACTATTCCGCCGACGTTCTAGCCGCCATTACTCCGCAGTACGTGAAGTTACAAAAATGCCGATGAGTGCGTTAAATACAGCTCGTCGAACTCTATCTTCAGTATAAAGGACAACTCTCTATCCCTGCTCGTTTTGACGGGAGAGGCCCGCAAAATTAAAAAAAAATGGTCATTTTGGCCTTCCAAAACAGACTTTTTTCTACACAAGGAGAACGAAGCGGCTCAGTGTCCCGCCCTTTTAACTGTAGCATCCCAGCATGTAGCCTAGTAATTACCGCTAATATCCAGCAAATCCGTCGCACTTTTTTCTAGCCTTAATTTTTGGGTACCTAAAATATTTGAGTCTCTAATTCCGGAAATATTGGCCATAACGAGGAACGGGCTGCGGCCCTGTACTCCCCTTGACTTCCTCCTTACACGATAGCATCAAAATGGCAATCGCGAACACTTTCTGTTTTTCGAGAAAAAAAAGGGGAAGGGTTTAAACCACTATTCCGCCGACGTTCTAGCCGCCATTACTCCGCAGTACGTGAAGTTACAAAAATGCCGATGAGTGCGTTAAATACAGCTCGTCGAACTCTATCTTCAGTATAAAGGACAACTCTCTATCCCTGCGCGTTTGGACGGGAGAGGCCCGCAAAATTAAAAAAAATGGTCATTTTGGCCTTAAAAAAAAAGACTCTTTTCTACACAAGGAGAACGAAGCGGCTCAGTGTCCCGCCCTTTTAACTGTAGCATCCCAGCATGTAGCCTAGTAATTACCGCTAATATCCAGCAAATCCGTCGCACTTTTTTCTAGCCTTAATTTTTGGGTACCTAAAATATTTGAGTCTCTAATTCCGGAAATAATGGCCATAACGAGGAACGGGCTGCGGCCCTGTACTCCCCTTGACTTCCTTCTTACACGATAGCATCAAAATGGCAATCGCGAACACTTTTTGTTTTTCGAGAAAATTCCGCCGACGTTCTAGCCGCCATTACTCCGCAGTACGTGAAGTTACAAAAATGCCGATGAGTGCGTTAGATACAGCTCGTCGAACTCTATCTTCAGTATAAAGGACAACTCTCTATCCTTGCGCGTTTGGACGGGAGAGGCCCGCAAAATTAAAAAAAATGGTCATTTTGGCCTTCCAAAACAGACTTTTTTCTACACAAGAAGAACGAAGCGGCTCAGTGTCCCGCCCTTTTAACTGTAGCATCCCAGCATGTTGCCTAGTAATTACCGCTAATATCCAGCAAATCCGTCGCACTTTTTTCTATCCTTAATTTTTGGGTACCTAAAATATTTGAGTCTCTAATTCCGGAAATATTGGCCATAACGAGGAACGGGCTGCGGCCCTGTACTCCCCTTGACTTCCTTCTTACACGATAGCATCAAAATGGCAATCGCGAACACTTTCTGTTTTTCGAGAAAAAAAGGGGAAGGGTTTAAACCACTATTCCGCCGACGTTCTAGCCGCCATTACTCCGCAGTACGTGAAGTTACAAAAATGCCGATGAGTGCGTTAAATACAGCTCGTCGAACTCTATCTTCAGTATAAAGGACAACTCTCTATCCCTGCGCGTTTGGACGGGAGAGGCCCGCAAAATTAAAAAAATGGTCATTTTGGCCTTCCAAAACAGACTTTTTTCTACACAACTAGAACGAAGCGGCTCAGAGTCCCGCCCTTTTTACTGTAGCATCCCAGCATGTTGCCTAGTAATTACCGCTAATATCCAGCAAATCCGTCGCACTTTTTTCTAGCCTTAATTTTTGGGTACCTAAAATATTTGAGTCTCTAATTCCGGAAATAATGGCCATAACGAGGAACGGGCTGCGGCCCTGTACTCCCCTTGACTTCCTTCTTACACGATAGCATCAAAATGGCAATCGCGAACACTTTCTGTTTTTCGAGAAAAAAAAGGGGAAGGGTTTAGACCACTATTCCGCCGACGTTCTAGCCGCCATTACTCCGCAGTACGTGAAGTTACAAAAATGCCGATGAGTGCGTTAAATACAGCTCGTCGAACTCTATCTCCAGTATAAAGGACAACTCTCTATCCCTGCCCGTTTGGACGGGAGAGGCCCGCAAATTAAAAAAAAATGGTCATTTTGGCCTTCCAAAACAGACTTTTTTCTACACAAGGAGAACGAAGCGGCTCAGAGTCCCGCCCTTTTAACTGTAGCATCCCAGCATGTTGCCTAGTAATTACCGCTAATATCCAGCAAATCCGTCGCACTTTTTTCTAGCCTTAATTTTTGGGTACCTAAAATATTTGAGTCTCTTATTCCGGAAATAATGGCCATAACGAGGAACGGGCTGCGGCCCTGTACTCCCCTTGACTTCCTTCTTACACGATAGCATCAAAATGGCAATCGCGAACACTTTCTGTTTTTCGAGAAAATTCCGCCGACGTTCTAGCCGCCATTACTCCGCAGTACGTGAAGTTACAAAAATGCCGATGAGTGCGTTAGATACAGCTCGTCGAACTCTATCTTCAGTATAAAGGACAACTCTCTATCCCTGCGCGTTTGGACGGGAGAGGCCCGCAAAATTAAAAAAAATGGTCATTTTGGCCTTCCAAAACAGACTTTTTTCTACACAAGGAGAACGAAGCGGCTCAGTGTCCCGCCCTTTTAACTGTAGCATCCCAGCATGTTGCCTAGTAATTACCGCTAATATCCAGCAAATCCGTCGCACTTTTTTCTAGCCTTAATTTTTGGGTACCTAAAATATTTGAGTCTCTAATTCCGGAAATATTGGCCATAACGAGGAACGGGCTGCGGCCCTGTACTCCCCTTGACTTCCTTCTTACACGATAGCATCAAAATGGCAATCGCGAACACTTTCTGTTTTTCGAGAAAAAAAGGGGAACCACTATTCCGCCGACGTTCTAGCCGCCATTACTCCGCAGTACGTGAAGTTACAAAAATGCCGATGAGTGCGTTAAATACAGCTCGTCGAACTCTATCTTCAGTATAAAGGACAACTCTCTATCCCTGCTCGTTTTGACGGGAGAGGCCCGCAAAATTAAAAAAAAAGGTCATTTTGGCCTTCCAAAACAGACTTTTTTCTACACAAGGAGAACGAAGCGGCTCAGTGTCCCGCCCTTTTAACTGTAGCATCCCAGCATGTAGCCTAGTAATTACCGCTAATATCCAGCAAATCCGTCGCACTTTTTTCTAGCCTTAATTTTTGGGTACCTAAAATATTTGAGTCTCTAATTCCGGAAATATTGGCCATAACGAGGAACGGGCTGCGGCCCTGTACTCCCCTTGACTTCCTCCTTACACGATAGCATCAAAATGGCAATCGCGAACACTTTCTGTTTTTCGAGAAAAAAAAGGGGAAGGGTTTAAACCACTATTCCGCCGACGTTCTAGCCGCCATTACTCCGCAGTACGTGAAGTTACAAAAATGCCGATGAGTGCGTTAAATACAGCTCGTCGAACTCTATCTTCAGTATAAAGGACAACTCTCTATCCCTGCGCGTTTGGACGGGAGAGGCCCGCAAAATTAAAAAAAATGGTCATTTTGGCCTTAAAAAAAAAGACTCTTTTCTACACAAGGAGAACGAAGCGGCTCAGTGTCCCGCCCTTTTAACTGTAGCATCCCAGCATGTAGCCTAGTAATTACCGCTAATATCCAGCAAATCCGTCGCACTTTTTTCTAGCCTTAATTTTTGGGTACCTAAAATATTTGAGTCTCTAATTCCGGAAATAATGGCCATAACGAGGAACGGGCTGCGGCCCTGTACTCCCCTTGACTTCCTTCTTACACGATAGCATCAAAATGGCAATCGCGAACACTTTTTGTTTTTCGAGAAAATTCCGCCGACGTTCTAGCCGCCATTACTCCGCAGTACGTGAAGTTACAAAAATGCCGATGAGTGCGTTAGATACAGCTCGTCGAACTCTATCTTCAGTATAAAGGACAACTCTCTATCCTTGCGCGTTTGGACGGGAGAGGCCCGCAAAATTAAAAAAAATGGTCATTTTGGCCTTCCAAAACAGACTTTTTTCTACACAAGGAGAACGAAGCGGCTCAGTGTCCCGCCCTTTTAACTGTAGCATCCCAGCATGTTGCCTAGTAATTACCGCTAATATCCAGCAAATCCGTCGCACTTTTTTCTATCCTTAATTTTTGGGTACCTAAAATATTTGAGTCTCTAATTCCGGAAATATTGGCCATAACGAGGAACGGGCTGCGGCCCTGTACTCCCCTTGACTTCCTTCTTACACGATAGCATCAAAATGGCAATCGCGAACACTTTCTGTTTTTCGAGAAAAAAAGGGGAAGGGTTTAAACCACTATTCCGCCGACGTTCTAGCCGCCATTACTCCGCAGTACGTGAAGTTACAAAAATGCCGATGAGTGCGTTAAATACAGCTCGTCGAACTCTATCTTCAGTATAAAGGACAACTCTCTATCCCTGCGCGTTTGGACGGGAGAGGCCCGCAAAATTAAAAAAATGGTCATTTTGGCCTTCCAAAACAGACTTTTTTCTACACAACTAGAACGAAGCGGCTCAGAGTCCCGCCCTTTTTACTGTAGCATCCCAGCATGTTGCCTAGTAATTACCGCTAATATCCAGCAAATCCGTCGCACTTTTTTCTAGCCTTAATTTTTGGGTACCTAAAATATTTGAGTCTCTAATTCCGGAAATAATGGCCATAACGAGGAACGGGCTGCGGCCCTGTACTCCCCTTGACTTCCTTCTTACACGATAGCATCAAAATGGCAATCGCGAACACTTTCTGTTTTTCGAGAAAAAAAAGGGGAAGGGTTTAAACCACTATTCCGCCGACGTTCTAGCCGCCATTACTCCGCAGTACGTGAAGTTACAAAAATGCCGATGAGTGCGTTAAATACAGCTCGTCGAACTCTATCTTCAGTATAAAGGACAACTCTCTATCCCTGCGCGTTTGGACGGGAGAGGCCCGCAAAATTAAAAAAAATGGTCATTTTGGCCTTAAAAAAAAAGACTCTTTTCTACACAAGGAGAACGAAGCGGCTCAGTGTCCCGCCCTTTTAACTGTAGCATCCCAGCATGTTGCCTAGTAATTACCGCTAATATCCAGCAAATCCGTCGCACTTTTTTCTAGCCTTAATTTTTGGGTACCTAAAATATTTGAGTCTCTAATTCCGGAAATATTGGCCATAACGAGGAACGGGCTGCGGCCCTGTACTCCCCTTGACTTCCTTCTTACACGATAGCATCAAAATGGCAATCGCGAACACTTTCTGTTTTTCGAGAAAATTCCGCCGACGTTCTAGCCGCCATTACTCCGCAGTACGTGAAGTTACAAAAATGCCGAAGAGTGCGTAAGATACAGCTCGTCGAACTCTATCTTCAGTATAAAGGACAACTCTCTATCCCTGCGCGTTTGGACGGGAGAGGCCCGCAAAATTAAAAAAAATGGTCATTTTGGCCTTCCAAAACAGACTTTTTTCTACACAAGGAGAACGAAGCGGCTCAGTGTCCCGCCCTTTTAACTGTAGCATCCCAGCATGTTGCCTAGTAATTACCGCTAATATCCAGCAAATCCGTCGCACTTTTTTCTAGCCTTAATTTTTGGGTACCTAAAATATTTGAGTCTCTAATTCCGGAAATATTGGCCATAACGAGGAACGGGCTGCGGCCCTGTACTCCCCTTGACTTCCTTCTTACACGATAGCATCAAAATGGCAATCGCGAACACTTTCTGTTTTTCGAGAAAAAAAGGGGAAGGGTTTAAACCACTATTCCGCCGACGTTCTAGCCGCCATTACTCCGCAGTACGTGAAGTTACAAAAATGCCGATGAGTGCGTTAAATACAGCTCGTCGAACTCTATCTTCAGTATAAAGGACAACTCTCTATCCCTGCGCGTTTGGACGGGAGAGGCCCGCAAAATTAAAAAAATGGTCATTTTGGCCTTCCAAAACAGACTTTTTTCTACACAACTAGAACGAAGCGGCTCAGAGTCCCGCCCTTTTTACTGTAGCATCCCAGCATGTTGCCTAGTAATTACCGCTAATATCCAGCAAATCCGTCGCACTTTTTTCTAGCCTTAATTTTTGGGTACCTAAAATATTTGAGTCTCTAATTCCGGAAATAATGGCCATAACGAGGAACGGGCTGCGGCCCTGTACTCCCCTTGACTTCCTTCTTACACGATAGCATCAAAATGGCAATCGCGAACACTTTCTGTTTTTCGAGAAAAAAAAGGGGAAGGGTTTAGACCACTATTCCGCCGACGTTCTAGCCGCCATTACTCCGCAGTACGTGAAGTTACAAAAATGCCGATGAGTGCGTTAAATACAGCTCGTCGAACTCTATCTCCAGTATAAAGGACAACTCTCTATCCCTGCCCGTTTGGACGGGAGAGGCCCGCAAATTAAAAAAAAATGGTCATTTTGGCCTTCCAAAACAGACTTTTTTCTACACAAGGAGAACGAAGCGGCTCAGAGTCCCGCCCTTTTAACTGTAGCATCCCAGCATGTTGCCTAGTAATTACCGCTAATATCCAGCAAATCCGTCGCACTTTTTTCTAGCCTTAATTTTTGGGTACCTAAAATATTTGAGTCTCTAATTCCGGAAATAATGGCCATAACGAGGAACGGGCTGCGGCCCTGTACTCCCCTTGACTTCCTTCTTACACGATAGCATCAAAATGGCAATCGCGAACACTTTCTGTTTTTCGAGAAAATTCCGCCGACGTTCTAGCCGCCATTACTCCGCAGTACGTGAAGTTACAAAAATGCCGATGAGTGCGTTAATTACAGCTCGTCGAACTCTATCTTCAGTATAAAGGACAACTCTCTAACCCTGCGCGTTTGGACGGGAGAGGCCCGCAAAATTAAAAAAAATGGTCATTTTGGCCTTCCAAAACAGACTTTTTTCTACACAAGGAGAACGAAGCGGCTCAGAGTCCCGCACTTTTAACTGTAGCATCCCAGCATGCTGCCTAGTAATTACCGCTAATATCCAGCAAATCCGTCGCACTTTTTGCTAGCCTTAATTTTTGGGTACCTAAAATATTTGAGTCTCTAATTCCGGAAATAATGGCCATAACGAGGAACGGGCTGCGGCCCTGTACTCCCCTTGACTTCCTTCTTACACGATAGCATCAAAATGGCAATCGCGAACACTTTCTGTTTTTCGAGGAAAAAAGGGGAAGGGTTTAAACCACTATTCCGCCGACGTTCTAGCCGCCATTACTCCGCAGTACGTGAAGTTACAAAAATGCCGATGAGTGCGTTAGATACAGCTCGTCGAACTCTATCTTCAGTATAAAGGACAACTCTCTATCCCTGCGCGTTTGGACGGGAGAGGCCCGCAAAATTAAAAAAAATGGTCATTTTGGCCTTCCAAAACAGACTTTTTTCTACACAAGGAGAACGAAGCGGCTCAGTGTCCCGCCCTTTTAACTGTAGCATCCGAGCATGTTGCCTAGTAATTACCGCTAATATCAATCAAATCCGTCGCACTTTTTTCTAGCCTTAATTTTTGGGTACCTAAAATATTTGAGTCTCTAATTCCGGAAATATTGGCCATAACGAGGAACGGGCTGCGGCCCTGTACTCCCCTTGACTTCCTTCTTACACGATAGCATCAAAATGGCAATCGCGAACACTTTCTGTTTTTCGAGAAAAAAAGGGGTACCACTATTCCGCCGACGTTCTAGCCGCCATTACTCCGCAGTACGTGAAGTTACAAAAATGCCGATGAGTGCGTTAAATACAGCTCCTCGAACTCTATCTTCAGTATAAAGGACAACTCTCTATCCCTTCGCGTTTGGACGGGAGAGGCCCGCAAAATTAAAAAAAAAATGGTCATTTTGGCCTTCCAAAACAGACTTTTTTCTACACAAGGAGAAAGAAGCGGCTCAGAGTCCCGCACTTTTAACTGTATCATCCCAGCATGCTGCCTAGTAATTACCGCTAATATCCAGCAAATCCGTCGCACTTTTTTCTAGCCTTAATTTTTGGGTACCTAAAATATTTGAGTCTCTAATTCCGGAAATAATGGCCATAACGAGGAACGGGCTGCGGCCCTGTACTCCCCTTGACTTTCTTCTTACACGATAGCATCAAAATGGCAATCGCGAACACTTTCTGTTTTTCGAGAAAAAAGGGGAAGGGTTTAATTCCGCCGACGTTCTAGCAGCCATTACTCCGCAGTACGTGAAGTTACAAAAATGCCGATGAGTGCGTTAAATACAGCTCGTCGAACTCTATCTTCAGTATAAATGACAACTCTCTATCCCTGCGCGTTTGGACGGGAGAGGCCCGCAAAATTAAAAAAAATGGTCATTTTGGCCTTCCAAAACAGACTTTTTTCTACACAAGGAGAACTAAGCGGCTCAGTGGCCCGCCCTTTTAACTGTAGCATCCCAGCATGTTGCCTAGTAATTACCGCTAATATCCAGCAAATCCGTCGCACTTTTTTCTAGCCTTAATTTTTGGGTACCTAAAATATTTGAGTCTCTAATTCCGGAAATATTGGCCATAACGAGGAACGGGCTGCGGCCCTGTACTCCCCTTGACTTCCTTCTTACACGATAGCATCAAAATGGCAATCGCGAACACTTTCTGTTTTTCGAGAAAAAAAGGGGAAGGGTTTAAACCACTATTCCGCCGACGTTCTAGCCGCCATTACTCCGCAGCACGTGAAGTTACAAAAATGCCGATGAGTGCGTTAAATACAGCTCGTCGAACTCTATCTTCAGTATAAAGGACAACTCTCTATCCCTGCGCGTTTGGACGGGAGAGGCCCGCAAAATTAAAAAAATGGTCATTTTGGCCTTCCAAAACAGACTTTTTTCTACACAAGGAGAACGAAGCGGCTCAGAGTCCCGCCCTTTTTACTGTAGCATCCCAGCATGTTGCCTAGTAATTACCGCTAATATCCAGCAAATCCGTCGCACTTTTTTCTAGCCTTAATTTTTGGGTACCTAAAATATTTGAGTCTCTAATTCCGGAAATAATGGCCATAACGAGGAACGGGCTGCGGCCCTGTACTCCCCTTGACTTACTTCTTACACGATAGCATCAAAATGGCAATCGCGAACACTTTCTGTTTTTCGAGAAAATTCCGCCGACGTTCTAGCCGCCATTACTCCGCAGTACGTGAAGTTACAAAAATGCCGATGAGTGCGTTAGACACAGCTCGTCGAACTCTATCTTCAGTATAAAGGACAACTCTCTATCCCTGCGCGTTTGGACGGGAGAGGCCCGCAAAATTAAAAAAAATGGTCATTTTGGCTTTCCAAAACAGACTTTTTTCTACACAAGGAGAACGAAGCGGCTCAGTGTCCTGCCCTTTTAACTGTAGCATCCCAGCATGTTGCCTAGTAATTACCGCTAATATCCAGCAAATCCGTCGCACTTTTTTCTAGCCTTAATTTTTGGGTACCTAAAATATTTGAGTCTCTAATTCCGGAAATATTGGCCATAACGAGGAACGGGCTGCGGCCCTGTACTCCCCTTGACTTCCTTCTTACACGATAGCATCAAAATGGCAATCGCGAACACTTTCTGTTTTTCGAGAAAAAAAGGGGAACCACTATTCCGCCGACGTTCTAGCCGCCATTACTCCGCAGTACGTGAAGTTACAAAAATGCCGATGAGTGCGTTAGATACAGCTCGTCGAACTCTATCTTCAGTATAAAGGACAACTCTCTATCCCTGCGCGTTTGGACGGGAGAGGCCCGCAAAATTAAAAAAAATGGTCATTTTGGCCTTCCAAAACAGACTTTTTTCTACACAAGGAGAACGAAGCGGCTCAGTGTCCTGCCCTTTTAACTGTAGCATCCCAGCATGTTGCCTAGTAATTACCGCTAATATCCAGCAAATCCGTCGCACTTTTTTCTAGCCTTAATTTTTGGGTACCTAAAATATTTGAGTCTCTAATTCCGGAAATATTGGCCATAACGAGGAACGGGCTGCGGCCCTGTACTCCCCTTGACTTCCTTCTTACACGATAGCATCAAAATGGCAATCGCGAACACTTTCTGTTTTTCGAGAAAAAAAGGGGTACCACTATTCCGCCGACGTTCTAGCCGCCATTACTCCGCAGTACGTGAAGTTACAAAAATGCCGATGTGTGCGTTAAATACAGCTCCTCGAACTCTATCTTCAGTATAAAGGACAACTCTCTATCCCTTCGCGTTTGGACGGGAGAGGCCCGCAAAATTAAAAAAAAAATGGTCATTTTGGCCTTCCAAAACAGACTTTTTTCTACACAAGGAGAAAGAAGCGGCTCAGAGTCCCGCACTTTTAACTGTATCATCCCAGCATGCTGCCTAGTAATTACCGCTAATATCCAGCAAATCCGTCGCACTTTTTTCTAGCCTTAATTTTTGGGTACCTAAAATATTTGAGTCTCTAATTCCGGAAATAATGGCCATAACGAGGAACGGGCTGCGGCCCTGTACTCCCCTTGACTTTCTTCTTACACGATAGCATCAAAATGGCAATCGCGAACACTTTCTGTTTTTCGAGAAAAAAGGGGAAGGGTTTAATTCCGCCGACGTTCTAGCCGCCATTACTCCGCAGTACGTGAAGTTACAAAAATGCCGATGAGTGCGTTAAATACAGCTCGTCGAACTCTATCTTCAGTATAAAGGACAACTCTCTATCCCTGCGCGTTTGGACGGGAGAGGCCCGCAAAATTAAAAAAAATGGTCATTTTGGCCTTCCAAAACAGACTTTTTTCTACACAAGGAGAACTAAGCGGCTCAGTGTCCCGCCCTTTTAACTGTAGCATCCCAGCATGTTGCCTAGTAATTACCGCTAATATCCAGCAAATCCGTCGCACTTTTTTCTAGCCTTAATTTTTGGGTACCTAAAATATTTGAGTCTCTAATTCCGGAAATATTGGCCATAACGAGGAACGGGCTGCGGCCCTGTACTCCCCTTGACTTCCTTCTTACACGATAGCATCAAAATGGCAATCGCGAACACTTTCTGTTTTTCGAGAAAAAAAGGGGAAGGGTTTAAACCACTATTCCGCCGACGTTCTAGCCGCCATTACTCCGCAGTACGTGAAGTTACAAAAATGCCGATGAGTGCGTTAAATACAGCTCGTCGAACTCTATCTTCAGTATAAAGGACAACTCTCTATCCCTGCGCGTTTGGACGGGAGAGGCCCGCAAAATTAAAAAAATGGTCATTTTGGCCTTCCAAAACAGACTTTTTTCTACACAAGGAGAACGAAGCGGCTCAGAGTCCCGCCCTTTTTACTGTAGCATCCCAGCATGTTGCCTAGTAATTACCGCTAATATCCAGCAAATCCGTCGCACTTTTTTCTAGCCTTAATTTTTGGGTACCTAAAATATTTGAGTCTCTAATTCCGGAAATAATGGCCATAACGAGGAACGGGCTGCGGCCCTGTACTCCCCTTGACTTACTTCTTACACGATAGCATCAAAATGGCAATCGCGAACACTTTCTGTTTTTCGAGAAAATTCCGCCGACGTTCTAGCCGCCATTACTCCGCAGTACGTGAAGTTACAAAAATGCCGATGAGTGCGTTAGACACAGCTCGTCGAACTCTATCTTCAGTATAAAGGACAACTCTCTATCCCTGCGCGTTTGGACGGGAGAGGCCCGCAAAATTAAAAAAAATGGTCATTTTGGCTTTCCAAAACAGACTTTTTTCTACACAAGGAGAACGAAGCGGCTCAGTGTCCTGCCCTTTTAACTGTAGCATCCCAGCATGTTGCCTAGTAATTACCGCTAATATCCAGCAAATCCGTCGCACTTTTTTCTAGCCTTAATTTTTGGGTACCTAAAATATTTGAGTCTCTAATTCCGGAAATATTGGCCATAACGAGGAACGGGCTGCGGCCCTGTACTCCCCTTGACTTCCTTCTTACACGATAGCATCAAAATGGCAATCGCGAACACTTTCTGTTTTTCGAGAAAAAAAGGGGAACCACTATTCCGCCGACGTTCTAGCCGCCATTACTCCGCAGTACGTGAAGTTACAAAAATGCCGATGAGTGCGTTAAATACAGCTCGTCGAACTCTATCTTCAGTATAAAGGACAACCCTCTATCCCTGCGCGTTTGGACGGGAGAGGCCCGCAAAATTTAAAAAAAATGGTCATTTTGGCCTTCCAAAACAGACTTTTTTCTACACAAGGAGAACGAAGCGGCTCAGTGTCCCGCCCTTTTAACTGTAGCATCCCAGCATGCTGCCTAGTAATTACCGCTAATATCCAGAAAATCCGTCGCACTTTTTTCTAGCCTTAATTTTTGGGTACCTAAAATATTTGAGTCTCTAATTCCGGAAATAATGGCCATAACGAGGAACGGGCTGCGGCCCTGTACTCCCCTTGACTTCCTTCTTACACGATAGCATCAAAATGGCAATCGCGAACACTTTCTGTTTTTCCGCCGACGTTCTAGCCGCCATTACTCCGCAGTACGTGAAGTTACAAAAATGCCGATGAGTGCGTTAAATACAGCTCGTCGAACTCTATCGTCAGTATAAAGGACAACTCTCTATCCCTGCGCGTTTGGACGGGAGAGGCCCGCAAAATTAAAAAAAAATGGTCATTTTGGCCTTCCAAAACAGACTTTTTTCTACACAAGGAGAACGAAGCGGCTCAGTGTCCCGCCCTTTTAACTGTAGCATCCCAGCATGTTGCCTAGTAATTACCGCTAATATCCAGCAAATCCGTCGCACTTTTTTCTAGCCTTAATTTTTGGGTACCTAAAATATTTGAGTCTCTAATTCCGGAAATATTGGCCATAACGAGGAACGGGCTGCGGCCCTGTACTCCCCTTGACTTCCTTCTTACACGATAGCATCAAAATGGCAATCGCGAACACTTTCTGTTTTTCGAGAAAAAAAGGGGAAAGGTTTAAACCACTATTCCGCCGACGTTCTAGCCGCCATTACTCCGCAGTACGTGAAGTTACAAAAATGCCAATGACTGCGTTAGATACAGCTCGTCGAACTCTATCTCCAGTATAAAGGACAACTCTCTATCCCTGCGCGTTTGGACGGGAGAGGCCCGCAAAATTAAAAAAAATGGTCATTTTGGCCTTCCAAAACAGACTTTTTTCTACACAAGGAGAACGAAGCGGCTCAGAGTCCCGCCCTTTTAACTGTAGCATCCCAGCATGTTGCCTAGTAATTACCGCTAATATCCAGCAAATCCGTCGCACTTTTTTCTAGCCTTAATTTTTGGGTACCTAAAATATTTGAGTCTCTAATTCCGGAAATAATGGCCATAACGAGGAACGGGCTGCGGCCCTGTTCTCCCCTTGACTTCCTTCTTACACGATAGCATCAAAATGGCAATCGCGAACACTTTCTGTTTTTCGAGAAAAGAGACGTTCTAGCCGCCATTACTCCGCAGTACGTGAAGTTACAAAAATGCCGATGAGTGCGTTAAATACAGCTCGTCGAACTCTATCTTCAGTATAAAGGACAACTCTCTATCCCTGCGCGTTTGGACGGGAGAGGCCCGCAAAATTAAAAAAAATGGTCATTTTGGCCTTCCAAAACAGACTTTTTTCTACACAAGGAGAACGAAGCGGCTCAGTGTCCCGCCCTTTTAACTGTAGCATCCGAGCATGTTGCCTAGTAATTACCGCTAATATCCATCAAATCCGTCGCACTTTTTTCTAGCCTTAATTTTTGGGTACCTAAAATATTTGAGTCTCTAATTCCGGAAATATTGGCCATAACGAGGAACGGGCTGCGGCCCTGTACTCCCCTTGACTTCCTTCTTACACGATAGCATCAAAATGGCAATCGCGAACACTTTCTGTTTTTCGAGAAAAAAAGGGGTACCACTATTCCGCCGACGTTCTAGCCGCCATTACTCCGCAGTACGTGAAGTTACAAAAATGCCGATGAGTGCGTTAAATACAGCTCCTCGAACTCTATCTTCAGTATAAAGGACAACTCTCTATACCTTCGCGTTTGGACGGGAGAGGCCCGCAAAATTAAAAAAAAATGGTCATTTTGGCCTTCCAAAACAGACTTTTTTCTACACAAGGAGAACGAAGCGGCTCATAGTCCCGCCCTTTTAACTGTAGCATCCGAGCATGTTGCCTAGTAATTACCGCTAATATCCATCAAATCCGTCGCACTTTTTTCTAGCCTTAATTTTTGGGTACCTAAAATATTTGAGTCTCTAATTCCGGAAATATTGGCCATAACGAGGAACGGGCTGCGGCCCTGTACTCCCCTTGACTTCCTTCTTACACGATAGCATCAAAATGGCAATCGCGAACACTTTCTGTTTTTCGAGAAAAAAAGGGGAACCACTATTCCGCCGACGTTCTAGCCGCCATTACTCTGCAGTACGTGAAGTTACAAACATGCCGATGAGTGCGTTAAATACAGCTCGTCGAACTCTATCGTCAGTATAAAGGACAACTCTCTATCCCTGCGTGTTTGGACGGGAGAGGCCCGCAAAATTAAAAAAAATGGTCATTTTGGCCTTCCAAAACAGACATTTTTCTACACAAGGAGAACGAAGCGGCTCAGAGTCCCGCCCTTTTAACTATAGCATCCCAGCATGTTGCCTAGTAATTACCGCTAATATCCAGCAAATCCGTCGCACTTTTTTCTAGCCTTAATTTTTGGGTACCTAAAATATTTGAGTCTCTAATTCCGGAAATAATGGCCATAACGAGGAACGGGCTGCTGCCCTGTACTCCCCTTGACTTACTTCTTACACGATAGCATCAAAATGGCAATCGCGAACACTTTCTGTTTTTCGAGAAAAAAAAGGGGAAGGGTTCAAACCTCTATTCCGCCGACGTTCTAGCCCCCATTACTCCGCAGTACGTGAAGTTACAAAAATGCCGATGACTGCGTTAAATACAGCTCGTCGAACTCTATATCCAGTATAAAGGACAACTCTCTATCCCTGCGCGTTTGGACGGGAGAGGCCCGCAAAATTAAAAAAAAATGGTCATTTTGGCCTTCCAAAACAGACTTTTTTCTACACAAGGAGAACGAAGCGGCTCAGTGTCCCGCCCTTTTAACTGTAGCATCCGAGCATGTTGCCTAGTAATTACCGCTAATATCCAGCAAATCCGTCGCACTTTTTTCTAGCCTTAATTTTTGGGTACCTAAAATATTTGAGTCTCTTATTCCGGAAATATTGGCCATAACGAGGAACGGGCTGCGGCCCTGTACTCCCCTTGACTTCCTCCTTACACGATAGCATCAAAATGGCAATCGCGAACACTTTCTGTTTTTCGAGAAAAAAAAGGGGAAGGGTTTAAACCACTATTCCGCCGACGTTCTAGCCGCCATTACTCCGCAGTACGTGAAGTTACAAAAATGCCGATGAGTGCGTTAAATACAGCTCGTCGAACTCTATCTTCAGTATAAAGGACAACTCTCTATCCCTGCGCGTTTGGACGGGAGAGGCCCGCAAAATTAAAAAAATGGTTATTTTGGCCTTCCAAAACAGACGTTTTTCTACACAACTAGAACGAAGCGGCTCAGAGTCCCGCCCTTTTAACTGTAGCATCCCAGCATGTTGCCTAGTAATTACCGCTAATATCCAGCAAATCCGTCGCACTTTTTTCTAGCCTTAATTTTTGGGTACCTAAAATATTTGAGTCTCTAATTCCGGAAATATTGGCCATAACGAGGAACGGGCTGCGGCCCTGTACTCCCCTTGACTTCCTTCTTACACGATAGCATCAAAATGGCAATCGCGAACACTTTCTGTTTTTCGAGAAAAAAAGGGGTACCACTATTCCGCCGACGTTCTAGCCGCCATTACTCCGCAGTACGTGAAGTTACAAAAATGCCGATGAGTGCGTTAAATACAGCTCCTCGAACTCTATCTTCAGTATAAAGGACAACTCTCTATCCCTTCGCGTTTGGAGGGGAGAGGCCCGCAAAATTAAAAAAAAAATGGTCATTTTGGCCTTCCAAAACAGACTTTTTTCTACACAAGGAGAAAGAAGCGGCTCAGAGTCCCGCACTTTTAACTGTATCATCCCAGCATGCTGCCTAGTAATTACCGCTAATATCCAGCAAATCCGTCGCACTTTTTTCTAGCCTTAATTTTTGGGTACCTAAAATATTTGAGTCTCTAATTCCGGAAATAATGGCCATAACGAGGAACGGGCTGCGGCCCTGTACTCCCCTTGACTTTCTTCTTACACGATAGCATCAAAATGGCAATCGCGAACACTTTCTGTTTTTCGAGAAAAAAGGGGAAGGGTTTAATTCCGCCGACGTTCTAGCCGCCATTACTCCGCAGTACGTGAAGTTACAAAAATGCCGATGAGTGCGTTAAATACAGCTCGTCGAACTCTATCTTCAGTATAAAGGACAACTCTCTATCCCTGCGCGTTTGGACGGGAGAGGCCCGCAAAATTAAAAAAAATGGTCATTTTGGCCTTCCAAAACAGACTTTTTTCTACACAAGGAGAACTAAGCGGCTCAGTGTCCCGCCCTTTTAACTGTAGCATCCCAGCATGTTGCCTAGTAATTACCGCTAATATCCAGCAAATCCGTCGCACTTTTTTCTAGCCTTAATTTTTGGTTACCTAAAATATTTGAGTCTCTAATTCCGGAAATATTGGCCATAACGAGGAACGGGCTGCGGCCCTGTACTCCCCTTGACTTCCTTCATACACGATAGCATCAAAATGGCAATCGCGAACACTTTCTGTTTTTCGAGAAAAAAAGGGGAAGGGTTTAAACCACTATTCCGCCGACGTTCTAGCCGCCATTACTCCGCAGTACGTGAAGTTACAAAAATGCCGATGAGTGCGTTAAATACAGCTCGTCGAACTCTATCTTCAGTATAAAGGACAACTCTCTATCCCTGCGCGTTTGGACGGGAGAGGCCCGCAAAATTAAAAAAATGGTCATTTTGGCCTTCCAAAACAGACTTTTTTCTACACAAGGAGAACGAAGCGGCTCAGAGTCCCGCCCTTTTTACTGTAGCATCCCAGCATGTTGCCTAGTAATTACCGCTAATATCCAGCAAATCCGTCGCACTTTTTTCTAGCCTTAATTTTTGGGTACCTAAAATATTTGAGTCTCTAATTCCGGAAATAATGGCCATAACGAGGAACGGGCTGCGGCCCTGTACTCCCCTTGACTTACTTCTTACACGATAGCATCAAAATGGCAATCGCGAACACTTTCTGTTTTTCGAGAAAATTCCGCCGACGTTCTAGCCGCCATTACTCCGCAGTACGTGAAGTTACAAAAATGCCGATGAGTGCGTTAGACACAGCTCGTCGAACTCTATCTTCAGTATAAAGGACAACTCTCTATCCCTGCGCGTTTGGACGGGAGAGGCCCGCAAAATTAAAAAAAATGGTCATTTTGGCTTTCCAAAACAGACTTTTTTCTACACAAGGAGAACGAAGCGGCTCAGTGTCCTGCCCTTTTAACTGTAGCATCCCAGCATGTTGCCTAGTAATTACCGCTAATATCCAGCAAATCCGTCGCACTTTTTTCTAGCCTTAATTTTTGGGTACCTAAAATATTTGAGTCTCTAATTCCGGAAATATTGGCCATAACGAGGAACGGGCTGCGGCCCTGTACTCCCCTTGACTTCCTTCTTACACGATAGCATCAAAATGGCAATCGCGAACACTTTCTGTTTTTCGAGAAAAAAAGGGGAACCACTATTCCGCCGACGTTCTAGCCGCCATTACTCCGCAGTACGTGAAGTTACAAAAATGCCGATGAGTGCGTTAAATACAGCTCGTCGAACTCTATCTTCAGTATAAAGGACAACCCTCTATCCCTGCGCGTTTGGACGGGAGAGGCCCGCAAAATTTAAAAAAAATGGTCATTTTGGCCTTCCAAAACAGACTTTTTTCTACACAAGGAGAACGAAGCGGCTCAGTGTCCCGCCCTTTTAACTGTAGCATCCCAGCATGCTGCCTAGTAATTACCGCTAATATCCAGAAAATCCGTCGCACTTTTTTCTAGCCTTAATTTTTGGGTACCTAAAATATTTGAGTCTCTAATTCCGGAAATAATGGCCATAACGAGGAACGGGCTGCGGCCCTGTACTCCCCTTGACTTCCTTCTTACACGATAGCATCAAAATGGCAATCGCGAACACTTTCTGTTTTTCCGCCGACGTTCTAGCCGCCATTACTCCGCAGTACGTGAAGTTACAAAAATGCCGATGAGTGCGTTAAATACAGCTCGTCGAACTCTATCTTCAGTATAAAGGACAACTCTCTATCCCTGCGCGTTTGGACGGGAGAGGCCCGCAAAATTAAAAAAATGGTTATTTTGGCCTTCCAAAACAGACTTTTTTCTACACAACTAGAACGAAGCGGCTCAGAGTCCCGCCCTTTTAACTGTAGCATCCCAGCATGTTGCCTAGTAATTACCGCTAATATCCAGCAAATCCGTCGCACTTTTTTCTAGCCTTAATTTTTGGGTACCTAAAATATTTGAGTCTCTAATTCCGGAAATATTGGCCATAACGAGGAACGGGCTGCGGCCCTGTACTCCCCTTGACTTCCTTCTTACACGATAGCATCAAAATGGCAATCGCGAACACTTTCTGTTTTTCGAGAAAAAAAGGGGAACCACTATTCCGCCGACGTTCTAGCCGCCATTACTCCGCAGTACGTGAAGTTACAAAAATGCCGATGAGTGCGTTAAATACAGCTCGTCGAACTCTATCTTCAGTATAAAGGACAACTCTCTATCCCTGCGCGTTTTGACGGGAGAGGCCCGCAAAATTAAAAAAAATGGTCATTTTGGCCTTCCAAAACAGACTTTTTTCTACCCAAGGAGAACGAAGCGGCTCAGTGTCCCGCCCTTTTAACTGTAGCATCCCAGCATGTAGCCTAGTAATTACCGCTAATATCCAGCAAATCCGTCGCACTTTTTTCTAGCCTTAATTTTTGGGTACCTAAAATATTTGAGTCTCTAATTCCGGAAATAATGGCCATAACGAGGAACGGGCTGCGGCCCTGTACTCCCCTTGACTTCCTTCTTACACGATAGCATCAAAATGGCAATCGCGAACACTTTTTGTTTTTCGAGAAAATTCCGCCGACGTTCTAGCCGCCATTACTCCGCAGTACGTGAAGTTACAAACATGCCGATGAGTGCGTTAAATACAGCTCGTCGAACTCTATCGTCAGTATAAAGGACAACTCTCTATCCCTGCGTGTTTGGACGGGAGAGGCCCGCAAAATTAAAAAAAATGGTCATTTTGGCCTTCCAAAACAGACATTTTTCTACACAAGGAGAACGAAGCGGCTCAGAGTCCCGCCCTTTTAACTATAGCATCCCAGCATGTTGCCTAGTAATTACCGCTAATATCCAGCAAATCCGTCGCACTTTTTTCTAGCCTTAATTTTTGGGTACCTAAAATATTTGAGTCTCTAATTCCGGAAATAATGGCCATAACGAGGAACGGGCTGCGGCCCTGTACTCCCCTTGACTTACTTCTTACACGATAGCATCAAAATGGCAATCGCGAACACTTTCTGTTTTTCGAGAAAAAAAAGGGGAAGGGTTCAAACCTCTATTCCGCCGACGTTCTAGCCCCCATTACTCCGCAGTACGTGAAGTTACAAAAATGCCGATGACTGCGTTAAATACAGCTCGTCGAACTCTATATCCAGTATAAAGGACAACTCTCTATCCCTGCGCGTTTGGACGGGAGAGGCCCGCAAAATTAAAAAAAAATGGTCACTTTGGCCTTCCAAAACAGACTTTTTTCTACACAAGGAGAACGAAGCGGCTCAGTGTCCCGCCCTTTTAACTGTAGCATCCGAGCATGTTGCCTAGTAATTACCGCTAATATCCAGCAAATCCGTCGCACTTTTTTCTAGCCTTAATTTTTGGGTACCTAAAATATTTGAGTCTCTAATTCCGGAAATATTGGCCATAACGAGGAACGGGCTGCGGCCCTGTACTCCCCTTGACTTCCTCCTTACACGATAGCATCAAAATGGCAATCGCGAACACTTTCTGTTTTTCGAGAAAAAAAAGGGGAAGGGTTTAAACCACTATTCCGCCGACGTTCTAGCCGCCATTACTCCGCAGTACGTGAAGTTACAAAAATGCCGATGAGTGCGTTAAATACAGCTCGTCGAACTCTATCTTCAGTATAAAGGACAACTCTCTATCCCTGCGCGTTTGGACGGGAGAGGCCCGCAAAATTAAAAAAAATGGTCATTTTGGCCTTCCAAAACAGACTCTTTTCTACACAAGGAGAACGAAGCGGCTCAGTGTCCCGCCCTTTTAACTGTAGCATCCCAGCATGTTGCCTAGTAATTACCGCTAATATCCAGCAATTCCGTCGCACTTTTTTCTAGCCTTAATTTTTGGGTACCTAAAATATTTGAGTCTCTAATTCCGGAAATATTGGCCATAACGAGGAACGGGCTGCGGCCCTGTACTCCCCTTGACTTCCTTCTTACACGATAGCATCAAAATGGCAATCGCGAACACTTTCTGTTTTTCGAGAAAAAAAGGGGAAGGGTTTAAACCACTATTCCGCCGACGTTCTAGCCGCCATTACTCCGCAGTACGTGAAGTTACAAAAATGCCGATGAGTGCGTTAAATACAGCTCGTCGAACTCTATCTTCAGTATATAGGACAACTCTCTATCCCTGCGCGTTTGGACGGGAGAGGCCCGCAAAATTAAAAAAATGGTTATTTTGGCCTTCCAAAACAGACGTTTTTCTACACAACTAGAACGAAGCGGCTCAGAGTCCCGCCCTTTTAACTGTAGCATCCCAGCATGTTGCCTAGTAATTACCGCTAATATCCAGCAAATCCGTCGCACTTTTTTCTAGCCTTAATTTTTGGGTACCTAAAATATTTGAGTCTCTAATTCCGGAAATATTGGCCATAACGAGGAACGGGCTGCGGCCCTGTACTCCCCTTGACTTCCTTCTTACACGATAGCATCAAAATGGCAATCGCGAACACTTTCTGTTTTTCGAGAAAAAAAGGGGTACCACTATTCCGCCGACGTTCTAGCCGCCATTACTCCGCAGTACGTGAAGTTACAAAAATGCCGATGAGTGCGTTAAATACAGCTCCTCGAACTCTATCTTCAGTATAAAGGACAACTCTCTATCCCTTCGCGTTTGGAGGGGAGAGGCCCGCAAAATTAAAAAAAAAATGGTCATTTTGGCCTTCCAAAACAGACTTTTTTCTACACAAGGAGAAAGAAGCGGCTCAGAGTCCCGCACTTTTAACTGTATCATCCCAGCATGCTGCCTAGTAATTACCGCTAATATCCAGCAAATCCGTCGCACTTTTTTCTAGCCTTAATTTTTGGGTACCTAAAATATTTGAGTCTCTAATTCCGGAAATAATGGCCATAACGAGGAACGGGCTGCGGCCCTGTACTCCCCTTGACTTTCTTCTTACACGATAGCATCAAAATGGCAATCGCGAACACTTTCTGTTTTTCGAGAAAAAAGGGGAAGGGTTTAATTCCGCCGACGTTCTAGCCGCCATTACTCCGCAGTACGTGAAGTTACAAAAATGCCGATGAGTGCGTTAAATACAGCTCGTCGAACTCTATCTTCAGTATAAAGGACAACTCTCTATCCCTGCGCGTTTGGACGGGAGAGGCCCGCAAAATTAAAAAAAAATGGTCATTTTGGCCTTCCAAAACAGACTTTTTTCTACACAAGGAGAACGAAGCGGCTCAGTGTCCCGCCCTTTTAACTGTAGCATCCCAGCATGTTGCCTAGTAATTACCGCTAATATCCAGCAAATCCGTCGCACTTTTTTCTAGCCTTAATTTTTGGGTACCTAAAATATTTGAGTCTCTAATTCCGGAAATATTGGCCATAACGAGGAACGGGCTGCGGCCCTGTACTCCCCTTGACTTCCTTCTTACACGATAGCATCAAAATGGCAATCGCGAACACTTTCTGTTTTTCGAGAAAAAAAGGGGAAAGGTTTAAACCACTATTCCGCCGACGTTCTAGCCGCCATTACTCCGCAGTACGTGAAGTTACAAAAATGCCAATGACTGCGTTAAATACAGCTCGTCGAACTCTATCTCCAGTATAAAGGACAACTCTCTATCCCTGCGCGTTTGGACGGGAGAGGCCCGCAAAATTAAAAAAAATGGTCATTTTGGCCTTCCAAAACAGACTTTTTTCTACACAAGGAGAACGAAGCGGCTCAGAGTCCCGCCCTTTTAACTGTAGCATCCCAGCATGTTGCCTAGTAATTACCGCTAATATCCAGCAAATCCGTCGCACTTTTTTCTAGCCTTAATTTTTGGGTACCTAAAATATTTGAGTCTCTAATTCCGGAAATAATGGCCATAACGAGGAACGGGCTGCGGCCCTGTTCTCCCCTTGACTTCCTTCTTACACGATAGCATCAAAATGGCAATCGCGAACACTTTCTGTTTTTCGAGAAAAGAGACGTTCTAGCCGCCATTACTCCGCAGTACGTGAAGTTACAAAAATGCCGATGAGTGCGTTAAATACAGCTCGTCGAACTCTATCTTCAGTATAAAGGACAACTCTCTATCCCTGCGCGTTTGGACGGGAGAGGCCCGCAAAATTAAAAAAAATGGTCATTTTGGCCTTCCAAAACAGACTTTTTTCTACACAAGGAGAACGAAGCGGCTCAGTGTCCCGCCCTTTTAACTGTAGCATCCGAGCATGTTGCCTAGTAATTACCGCTAATATCCATCAAATCCGTCGCACTTTTTTCTAGCCTTAATTTTTGGGTACCTAAAATATTTGAGTCTCTAATTCCGGAAATATTGGCCATAACGAGGAACGGGCTGCGGCCCTGTACTCCCCTTGACTTCCTTCTTACACGATAGCATCAAAATGGCAATCGCGAACACTTTCTGTTTTTCGAGAAAAAAAGTGGTACCACTATTCCGCCGACGTTCTAGCCGCCATTACTCCGCAGTACGTGAAGTTACAAAAATGCCGATGAGTGCGATAAATACAGCTCCTCGAACTCTATCTTCAGTATAAAGGACAACTCTCTATCCCTTCGCGTTTGGACGGGAGAGGCCCGCAAAATTAAAAAAAAATGGTCATTTTGGCCTTCCAAAACAGACATTTTTCTACACAAGGAGAACGAAGCGGCTCATAGTCCCGCCCTTTTAACTGTAGCATCCGAGCATGTTGCCTAGTAATTACCGCTAATATCCATCAAATCCGTCGCACTTTTTTCTAGCCTTAATTTTTGGGTACCTGAAATATTTGAGTCTCTAATTCCGGAAATATTGGCCATAACGAGGAACGGGCTGCGGCCCTGTACTCCCCTTGACTTCCTTCTTACACGATAGCATCAAAATGGCAATCGCGAACACTTTCTGTTTTTCGAGAAAAAAAGGGGAACCACTATTCCGCCGACGTTCTAGCCGCCATTACTCCGCAGTACGTGAAGTTACAAACATGCCGATGAGTGCGTTAAATACAGCTCGTCGAACTCTATCGTCAGTATAAAGGACAACTCTCTATCCCTGCGTGTTTGGACGGGAGAGGCCCGCAAAATTAAAAAAAATGGTCATTTTGGCCTTCCAAAACAGACATTTTTCTACACAAGGAGAACGAAGCGGCTCAGAGTCCCGCCCTTTTAACTGTAGCATCCCAGCATGTTGCCTAGTAATTACCGCTAATATCCAGCAAATCCGTCGCACTTTTTTCTAGCCTTAATTTTTGGGTACCTAAAATATTTGAGTCTCTAATTCCGGAAATAATGGCCATAACGAGGAACGGGCTGCGGCCCTGTACTCCCCTTGACTTCCTTCTTACACGATAGCATCAAAATGGCAATCGCGAACACTTTCTGTTTTTCGAGAAAAAAAGGGGAAGTGTTTAAACCACTATTCCGCCGACGTTCTAGCCGCCATTACTCCGCAGTACGTGAAGTTACAAAAATGCCGATGACTGCGTTAAATACAGCTCGTCGAACTCTATCTCCAGTATAAAGGACAACTCTCTATCCCTGCCCGTTTGGACGGGAGAGGCCCGCAAAATTAAAAAAAATGGTCATTTTGGCCTTCCAAAACAGACTTTTTTCTACACAAGGAGAACGAAGCGGCTCAGAGTCCCGCCCTTTTAACTGTAGCATCCCAGCATGTTGCCTAGTAATTACCGCTAATATCCAGCAAATCCGTCGCACTTTTTTCTAGCCTTAATTTTTGGGTACCTAAAATATTTGAGTCTCTAATTCCGGAAATAATGGCCATAACGAGGAACGGGCTGCGGCCCTGTACTCCCCTTGACTTCCTTCTTACACGATAGCATCAAAATGGCAATCGCGAACACTTTCTGTTTTTCGAGAAAAAAAGGGGAAGTGTTTAAACCACTATTCCGCCGACGTTCTAGCCGCCATTACTCCGCAGTACGTGAAGTTACAAAAATGCCGATGACTGCGTTAAATACAGCTCGTCGAACTCTATCTCCAGTATAAAGGACAACTCTCTATCCCTGCGCGTTTGGACGGGAGAGGCCCGCAAAATTAAAAAAAATGGTCATTTTGGCCTTCCAAAACAGACTTTTTTCTACACAAGGAGAACGAAGCGGCTCAGAGTCCCGCCCTTTTAACTGTAGGATCCCAGCATGTTGCCTAGTAATTACCGCTAATATCCAGCAAATCCGTCGCACTTTTTTCTAGCCTTAATTTTTGGGTACCTAAAATATTTGAGTCTCTAATTCCGGAAATAATGGCCATAACGAGGAACGGGCTGCGGCCCTGTACTCCCCTTGACTTCCTTCTTACACGATAGCATCAAAATGGCAATCGCGAACACTTTCTGTTTTTCGAGAAAAAAAGGGGAAGGGTTCAAACCACTATTCCGCCGACGTTCTAGCCGCCATTACTCCGCAGTACGTGAAGTTACAAAAATGCCGATGAGTGCGTTAAATACAGCTCGTCGAACTCTATCTTCAGTATAAAGGACAACCCTCTATCCCTGCGCGTTTGGACGGGAGAGGCCCGCAAAATTTAAAAAAAATGGTCATTTTGGCCTTCCAAAACAGACTTTTTTCTACACAAGGAGAACGAAGCGGCTCAGTGTCCCGCCCTTTTAACTGTAGCATCCCAGCATGCTGCCTAGTAATTACCGCTAATATCCAGAAAATCCGTCGCACTTTTTTCTAGCCTTAATTTTTGGGTACCTAAAATATTTGAGTCTCTAATTCCGGAATTAATGGCCATAACGAGGAACGGGCTGCGGCCCTGTACTCCCCTTGACTTCCTTCTTACACGATAGCATCAAAATGGCAATCGCGAACACTTTCTGTTTTTCCGCCGACGTTCTAGCCGCCATTACTCCGCAGTACGTGAAGTTACAAAAATGCCGATGAGTGCGTTAAATACAGCTCGTCGAACTCTATCGTCAGTATAAAGGACAACTCTCTATCCCTGCGCGTTTGGACGGGAGAGGCCCGCAAAATTAAAAAAAAATGGTCATTTTGGCCTTCCAAAACAGACTTTTTTCTACACAAGGAGAACGAAGCGGCTCAGTGTCCCGCCCTTTTAACTGTAGCATCCCAGCATGTTGCCTAGTAATTACCGCTAATATCCAGCAAATCCGTCGCACTTTTTTCTAGCCTTAATTTTTGGGTACCTAAAATATTTGAGTCTCTAATTCCGGAAATATTGGCCATAACGAGGAACGGGCTGCGGCCCTGTACTCCCCTTGACTTCCTTCTTACACGATAGCATCAAAATGGCAATCGCGAACACTTTCTGTTTTTCGAGAAAAAAAGGGGAAAGGTTTAAACCACTATTCCGCCGACGTTCTAGCCGCCATTACTCCGCAGTACGTGAAGTTACAAAAATGCCAATGACTGCGTTAAATACAGCTCGTCGAACTCTATCTCCAGTATAAAGGACAACTCTCTATCCCTGCGCGTTTGGACGGGAGAGGCCCGCAAAATTAAAAAAAATGGTCATTTTGGCCTTCCAAAACAGACTTTTTTCTACACAAGGAGAACGAAGCGGCTCAGAGTCCCGCCCTTTTAACTGTAGCATCCCAGCATGTTGCCTAGTAATTACCGCTAATATCCAGCAAATCCGTCGCACTTTTTTCTAGCCTTAATTTTTGGGTACCTAAAATATTTGAGTCTCTAATTCCGGAAATAATGGCCATAACGAGGAACGGGCTGCGGCCCTGTTCTCCCCTTGACTTCCTTCTTACACGATAGCATCAAAATGGCAATCGCGAACACTTTCTGTTTTTCGAGAAAAGAGACGTTCTAGCCGCCATTACTCCGCAGTACGTGAAGTTACAAAAATGCCGATGAGTGCGTTAAATACAGCTCGTCGAACTCTATCTTCAGTATAAAGGACAACTCTCTATCCCTGCGCGTTTGGACGGGAGAGGCCCGCAAAATTAAAAAAAATGGTCATTTTGGCCTTCCAAAACAGACTTTTTTCTACACAAGGAGAACGAAGCGGCTCAGTGTCCCGCCCTTTTAACTGTAGCATCCGAGCATGTTGCCTAGTAATTACCGCTAATATCCATCAAATCCGTCGCACTTTTTTCTAGCCTTAATTTTTGGGTACCTAAAATATTTGAGTCTCTAATTCCGGAAATATTGGCCATAACGAGGAACGGGCTGCGGCCCTGTACTCCCCTTGACTTCCTTCTTACACGATAGCATCAAAATGGCAATCGCGAACACTTTCTGTTTTTCGAGAAAAAAAGGGGTACCACTATTCCGCCGACGTTCTAGCCGCCATTACTCCGCAGTACGTGAAGTTACAAAAATGCCGATGAGTGCGTTAAATACAGCTCGTCGAACTCTATCTTCAGTATAAAGGACAACTCTCTATCCCTTCGCGTTTGGACGGGAGAGGCCCGCAAAATTAAAAAAAAATGGTCATTTTGGCCTTCCAAAACAGACTTTTTTCTACACAAGGAGAACGAAGCGGCTCATAGTCCCGCCCTTTTAACTGTAGCATCCGAGCATGTTGCCTAGTAATTACCGCTAATATCCATCAAATCCGTCGCACTTTTTTCTAGCCTTAATTTTTGGGTACCTAAAATATTTGAGTCTCTAATTCCGGAAATATTGGCCATAACGAGGAACGGGCTGCGGCCCTGTACTCCCCTTGACTTCCTTCTTACACGATAGCATCAAAATGGCAATCGCGAACACTTTCTGTTTTTCGAGAAAAAAAGGGGAACCACTATTCCGCCGACGTTCTAGCCGCCATTACTCCGCAGTACGTGAAGTTACAAACATGCCGATGAGTGCGTTAAATACAGCTCGTCGAACTCTATCGTCAGTATAAAGGACAACTCTCTATCCCTGCGTGTTTGGACGGGAGAGGCCCGCAAAATTAAAAAAAATGGTCATTTTGGCCTTCCAAAACAGACATTTTTCTACACAAGGAGAACGAAGCGGCTCAGAGTCCCGCCCTTTTAACTGTAGCATCCCAGCATGTTGCCTAGTAATTACCGCTAATATCCAGCAAATCCGTCGCACTTTTTTCTAGCCTTAATTTTTGGGTACCTAAAATATTTGAGTCTCTAATTCCGGAAATAATGGCCATAACGAGGAACGGGCTGCGGCCCTGTACTCCCCTTGACTTACTTCTTACACGATAGCATCAAAATGGCAATCGCGAACACTTTCTGTTTTTCGAGAAAAAAAAGGGGAAGGGTTCAAACCTCTATTCCGCCGACGTTCTAGCCCCCATTACTCCGCAGTACGTGAAGTTACAAAAATGCCGATGACTGCGTTAAATACAGCTCGTCGAACTCTATATCCAGTATAAAGGACAACTCTCTATCCCTGCCCGTTTGGACGGGAGAGGCCCGCAAATTAAAAAAAAATGGTCATTTTGGCCTTCCAAAACAGACTTTTTTCTACACAAGGAGAACGAAGCGGCTCAGAGTCCCGCCCTTTTAACTGTAGCATCCCAGCATGTTGCCTAGTAATTACCGCTAATATCCAGCAAATCCGTCGCACTTTTTTCTAGCCTTAATTTTTGGGTACCTAAAATATTTGAGTCTCTAATTCCGGAAATAATGGCCATAACGAGGAACGGGCTGCGGCCCTGTACTCCCCTTGACTTCCTTCTTACACGATAGCATCAAAATGGCAATCGCGAACACTTTCTGTTTTTCGAGAAAAAAAGGGGAAGTGTTTAAACCACTATTCCGCCGACGTTCTAGCCGCCATTACTCCGCAGTACGTGAAGTTACAAAAATGCCGATGACTGCGTTAAATACAGCTCGTCGAACTCTATCTCCAGTATAAAGGACAACTCTCTATCCCTGCGCGTTTGGACGGGAGAGGCCCGCAAAATTAAAAAAAAATGGTCATTTTGGCCTTCCAAAACAGACTTTTTTCTACACAAGGAGAACGAAGCGGCTCAGAGTCCCGCCCTTTTAACTGTAGCATCCCAGCATGTTGCCTAGTAATTACCGCTAATATCCAGCAAATCCGTCGCACTTTTTTCTAGCCTTAATTTTTGGGTACCTAAAATATTTGAGTCTCTAATTCCGGAAATAATGGCCATAACGAGGAACGGGCTGCGGCCCTGTACTCCCCTTGACTTTCTTCTTACACGATAGCATCAAAATGGCAATAGCGAACACTTTCTGTTTTTCGAGAAAAAAAGGGGAAGGGTTCAAACCACTATTCCGCCGACGTTCTAGCCGCCATTACTCCGCAGTACGTGAAGTTACAAAAATGCCGATGAGTGCGTTAAATACAGCTCGTCGAACTCTATCTTCAGTATAAAGGACAACTCTCTATCCCTGCGCGTTTGGACGGGAGAGGCCCGCAAAATTAAAAAAAATGGTCATTTTGGCCTTCCAAAACAGACTTTTTTCTACACAAGGAGAACGAAGCGGCTCAGTGTCCCGCCCTTTTAACTGTAGCATCCGAGCATGTTGCCTAGTAATTACCGCTAATATCCATCAAATCCGTCGCACTTTTTTCTAGCCTTAATTTTTGGGTACCTAAAATATTTGAGTCTCTAATTCCGGAAATATTGGCCATAACGAGGAACGGGCTGCGGCCCTGTACTCCCCTTGACTTCCTTCTTACACGATAGCATCAAAATGGCAATCGCGAACACTTTCTGTTTTTCGAGAAAAAAAGTGGTACCACTATTCCGCCGACGTTCTAGCCGCCATTACTCCGCAGTACGTGAAGTTACAAAAATGCCGATGAGTGCGATAAATACAGCTCCTCGAACTCTATCTTCAGTATAAAGGACAACTCTCTATCCCTTCGCGTTTGGACGGGAGAGGCCCGCAAAATTAAAAAAAAATGGTCATTTTGGCCTTCCAAAACAGACATTTTTCTACACAAGGAGAACGAAGCGGCTCATAGTCCCGCCCTTTTAACTGTAGCATCCGAGCATGTTGCCTAGTAATTACCGCTAATATCCATCAAATCCGTCGCACTTTTTTCTAGCCTTAATTTTTGGGTACCTGAAATATTTGAGTCTCTAATTCCGGAAATATTGGCCATAACGAGGAACGGGCTGCGGCCCTGTACTCCCCTTGACTTCCTTCTTACACGATAGCATCAAAATGGCAATCGCGAACACTTTCTGTTTTTCGAGAAAAAAAGGGGAACCACTATTCCGCCGACGTTCTAGCCGCCATTACTCCGCAGTACGTGAAGTTACAAACATGCCGATGAGTGCGTTAAATACAGCTCGTCGAACTCTATCGTCAGTATAAAGGACAACTCTCTATCCCTGCGTGTTTGGACGGGAGAGGCCCGCAAAATTAAAAAAAATGGTCATTTTGGCCTTCCAAAACAGACATTTTTCTACACAAGGAGAACGAAGCGGCTCAGAGTCCCGCCCTTTTAACTGTAGCATCCCAGCATGTTGCCTAGTAATTACCGCTAATATCCAGCAAATCCGTCGCACTTTTTTCTAGCCTTAATTTTTGGGTACCTAAAATATTTGAGTCTCTAATTCCGGAAATAATGGCCATAACGAGGAACGGGCTGCGGCCCTGTACTCCCCTTGACTTCCTTCTTACACGATAGCATCAAAATGGCAATCGCGAACACTTTCTGTTTTTCGAGAAAAAAAGGGGAAGTGTTTAAACCACTATTCCGCCGACGTTCTAGCCGCCATTACTCCGCAGTACGTGAAGTTACAAAAATGCCGATGACTGCGTTAAATACAGCTCGTCGAACTCTATCTCCAGTATAAAGGACAACTCTCTATCCCTGCCCGTTTGGACGGGAGAGGCCCGCAAAATTAAAAAAAATGGTCATTTTGGCCTTCCAAAACAGACTTTTTTCTACACAAGGAGAACGAAGCGGCTCAGAGTCCCGCCCTTTTAACTGTAGCATCCCAGCATGTTGCCTAGTAATTACCGCTAATATCCAGCAAATCCGTCGCACTTTTTTCTAGCCTTAATTTTTGGGTACCTAAAATATTTGAGTCTCTAATTCCGGAAATAATGGCCATAACGAGGAACGGGCTGCGGCCCTGTACTCCCCTTGACTTCCTTCTTACACGATAGCATCAAAATGGCAATCGCGAACACTTTCTGTTTTTCGAGAAAAAAAGGGGAAGGGTTCAAACCACTATTCCGCCGACGTTCTAGCCGCCATTACTCCGCAGTACGTGAAGTTACAAAAATGCCGATGAGTGCGTTAAATACAGCTCGTCGAACTCTATCTTCAGTATAAAGGACAACTCTCTATCCCTGCGCGTTTGGACGGGAGAGGCCCACAAATTTAAAAAAAATGGTCATTTTCGCCTTCCAAAACAGACTTTTTTCTACACAAGGAGAACGAAGCGGCTCAGAGTCCCGCACTTTTAACTGTATCATCCCAGCATGCTGCCTAGTAATTACCGCTAATATCCAGAAAATCCGTCGCACTTTTTTCTAGCCTTAATTTTTGGGTACCTAAAATATTTGAGTCTCTAATTCCGGAAATAATGGCCATAACGAGGAACGGGCTGCGGCCCTGTACTCCCCTTGACTTTCTTCTTACACGATAGCATCAAAATGGCAATCGCGAACACTTTCTGTTTTTCGAGAAAAAAAGGGGAAGGGTTTAAACCACTATTCCGCCGACGTTCTAGCCGCCATTACTCCGCAGTACGTGAAGTTACAAAAATGCCGATGAGTGCGTTAAATACAGCTCGTCGAACTCTATCTTCAGTATAAAGGACAACTCTCTATCCCTGCGCGTTTGGACGGGAGAGGCCCGCAAAATTAAAAAAAAATGGTCATTTTGGCCTTCCAAAACAGACTTTTTTCTACACAAGGAGAACGAAGCGGCTCAGTGTCCCGCCCTTTTAACTGTAGCATCCCAGCATGTTGATTAGTAATTACCGCTAATATCCAGCAAATCCGTCGCACTTTTTTCTAGCCTTAATTTTTGGGTACCTAAAATATTTGAGTCTCTAATTCCGGAAATATTGGCCATAACGAGGAACGGGCTGCGGCCCTGTACTCCCCTTGACTTCCTTCTTACACGATAGCATCAAAATGGCAATCGCGAACACTTTCTGTTTTTTCGAGAAAAAAAGGGGAAGGGTTTAAACCACTATTCCGCCGACGTTCTAGCCGCCATTACTCCGCAGTACGTGAAGTTACAAAAATGCCGATGAGTGCGTTAAATACAGCTCGTCGAACTCTATCTTCAGTATAAAGGACAACTCTCTATCCCTGCGCGTTTGGACGGGAGAGGCCCGCAAAATTAAAAAAATGGTCATTTTGGCCTTCCAAAACAGACTTTTTTCTACACAAGGAGAACGAAGCGGCTCAGAGTCCCGCACTTTTTACTGTAGCATCCCAGCATGTTGCCTAGTAATTACCGCTAATATCCAGCAAATCCGTCGCACTTTTTTCTAGCCTTAATTTTTGGGTACCTAAAATATTTGAGTCTCTAATTCCGGAAATAATGGCCATAACGAGGAACGGGCTGCGGCCCTGTACTCCCCTTGACTTCCTTCTTACACGATAGCATCAAAATGGCAATCGCGAACACTTTCTGTTTTTCGAGAAAATTCCGCCGACGTTCTAGCCGCCATTACTCCGCAGTACGTAAAGTTACAAAAATGCCGATGAGTGCGTTAGATACGGCTCGTCGAACTCTATCTTCAGTATAAAGGACAACTCTCTATCCCTGCGCGTTTGGACGGGAGAGGCCCGCAAAAAAAAAAAAAATGGTCATTTTGGCTTTCCAAAACAGACTTTTTTCTACACAAGGAGAACGAAGCGGCTCAGTGTCCCGCCCTTTTAACTGTAGCATCCCAGCATGTTGCCTAGTAATTACCGCTAATATCCAGCAAATCCGTCGCACTTTTTTCTAGCCTTAATTTTTGGGTACCTAAAATATTTGAGTCTCTAATTCCGGAAATATTGGCCATAACGAGGAACGGGCTGCGGCCCTGTACTCCCCTTGACTTCCTTCTTACACGATAGCATCAAAATGGCAATCGCGAACACTTTCTGTTTTTCGAGAAAAAAAGGGGAACCACTATTCCGCCGACGTTCTAGCCGCCATTACTCCGCAGTACGTGAAGTTACAGAAATGCCGATGAGTGCGTTAAATACAGCTCGTCGAACTCTATCTTCAGTATAAAGGACAACCCTCTATCCCTGCGCGTTTGGACGGGAGAGGCCCGCAAAATTTAAAAAAAAATGGTCATTTTGGCCTTCCAAAACAGACTTTTTTCTACACAAGGAGAACGAAGCGGCTCAGTGTCCCGCCCTTTTAACTGTAGCATCCCAGCATGCTGCCTAGTAATTACCGCTAATATCCAGCAAATCCGTCGCACTTTTTTCTAGCCTTAATTTTTGGGTACCTAAAATATTTGAGTCTCTAATTCCGGAAATAATGGCCATAACAAGGAACGGGCTGCGGCCCTGTACTCCCCTTGACTTCCTTCTTACACGATAGCATCAAAATGGCAATCGCGAAAACTTTCTGTTTTTCCGCCGACGTTCTAGCCGCCATTACTCCGCAGTACGTGAAGTTACAAAAATGCCGATGAGTGCGTTAAATACAGCTCGTCGAACTCTATCGTCAGTATAAAGGACAACTCTCTATCCCTGCGCGTTTGGACGGGAGAGGCCCGCAAAATTAAAAAAATGGTCATTTTGGCCTTCCAAAACAGACTTTTTTCTACACAAGGAGAACGAAGCGGCTCAGTGTCCCGCCCTTTTAACTGTAGCATCCCAGCATGTTGCCTAGTAATTACCGCTAATATCCAGCAAATCCGTCGCACTTTTTTCTAGCCTTAATTTTTGGGTACCTAAAATATTTGAGTCTCTAATTCCGGAAATATTGGCCATAACGAGGAACGGGCTGCGGCCCTGTACTCCCCTTGACTTCCTTCTTACACGATAGCATCAAAATGGCAATCGCGAACACTTTCTGTTTTTCGAGAAAAAAAGGGGAAAGGTTTAAACCACTATTCCGCCGACGTTCTAGCCGCCATTACTCCGCAGTACGTGAAGTTACAAAAATGCCAATGACTGCGTTAAATACAGCTCGTCGAACTCTATCTCCAGTATAAAGGACAACTCTCTATCCCTGCGCGTTTGGACGGGAGAGGCCCGCAAAATTAAAAAAAATGGTCATTTTGGCCTTCCAAAACAGACTTTTTTCTACACAAGGAGAACGAAGCGGCTCAGAGTCCCGCCCTTTTAACTGTAGCATCCCAGCATGTTGCCTAGTAATTACCGCTAATATCCAGCAAATCCGTCGCACTTTTTTCTAGCCTTAATTTTTGGGTACCTAAAATATTTGAGTCTCTAATTCCGGAAATAATGGCCATAACGAGGAACGGGCTGCGGCCCTGTTCTCCCCTTGACTTCCTTCTTACACGATAGCATCAAAATGGCAATCGCGAACACTTTCTGTTTTTCGAGAAAAGAGACGTTCTAGCCGCCATTACTCCGCAGTACGTGAAGTTACAAAAATGCCGATGAGTGCGTTAAATACAGCTCGTCGAACTCTATCGTCAGTATAAAGGACAACTCTCTATCCCTGGGCGTTTGGACGGGAGAGGCCCGCAAAATTAAAAAAAATGGTCATTTTGGCCTTCCACAACAGACTTTTTTCTACACAAGGAGAACGAAGCGGCTCAGAGTCCCGCCCTTTTAACTGTAGCATCCCAGCATGTTGCCTAGTAATTACCGCTAATATCCAGCAAATCCGTCGCACTTTTTTCTAGCCTTAATTTTTGGGTACCTAAAATATTTGAGTCTCTAATTCCGGAAATAATGGCCATAACGAGGAACGGGCTGCGGCCCTGTACTCCCCTTGACTTCCTTCTTACACGATAGCATCAAAATGGCAATCGCGAACACTTTCTGTTTTTCGAGAAAAAAAGGGGAAGGGTTCAAACCACAATTCCGCCGACGTTCTAGCCGCCATTACTCCGCAGTACGTGAAGTTACAAAAATGCCGATGAGTGCGTTAGATACAGCTCGTCGAACTCTATCTTCAGTATGAAGGACAACTCTCTATCCCTGCGCGTTTGGACGGGAGAGGCCCGCAAAATTAAAAAAATGGTCATTTTGGTCGCACTTTTTTCCAGCCTTAATTATTGGGTACCTAAAATATTTGATTCTCTAATTCCGGAAATATTGGCCATAACGAGGAACGGGCTGCGGCCCTGTACTCCCCTAGACTTCCTTCTTACACGATAGCATCAAAATGGCAATCGCGAACACTTTCTGTTTTTCGAGAAAAAAAGGGGTACCACTATTCCGCCGACGTTCTAGCCGCCATTACTCCGCAGTACGTGAAGTTACAAAAATGCCGATGAGTGCGTTAAATACAGCTCCTCGAACTCTATCTTCAGTATAAAGGACAACTCTCTATCCCTTCGCGTTTGGACGGGAGAGGCCCGCAAAATTAAAAAAAAATGGTCATTTTGGCCTTCCAAAACAGACTTTTTTCTACACAAGGAGAACGAAGCGGCTCATAGTCCCGTCCTTTTAACTGTAGCATCCCAGCATGCTGCCTAGTAATTACCGCTAATATCCAGGAAATCCGTCGCACTTTTTTCTAGCCTTAATTTTTGGGTACCTAAAATATTTGAGTCTCTAATTCCGGAAATAATGGCCATAACGAGGAACGGGCTGCGGCCCTGTACTCCCCTTGACTTCCTTCTTACACGATAGCATCAAAATGGCAATCGCGAACACTTTCTGTTTTTCGAGAAAAAAAGGGGAACCACTATTCCGCCGACGTTCTAGCCGCCATTACTCCGCAGTACGTGAAGTTACAAACATGCCGATGAGTGCGTTAAATACAGCTCGTCGAACTCTATCGTCAGTATAAAGGACAACTCTCTATCCCTGCGTGTTTGGACGGGAGAGGCCCGCAAAATTAAAAAAAAATGGTCATTTTGGCCTTCCAAAACAGACATTTTTCTACACAAGGAGAACGAAGCGGCTCAGAGTCCCGCCCTTTTAACTGTAGCATCCCAGCATGTTGCCTAGTAATTACCGCTAATATCCAGCAAATCCGTCGCACTTTTTTCTAGCCTTAATTTTTGGGTACCTAAAATATTTGAGTCTCTAATTCCGGAAATAATGGCCATAACGAGGAACGGGCTGCGGCCCTGTACTCCCCTTGACTTCCTTCTTACACGATAGCATCAAAATGGCAATCGCGAACACTTTCTGTTTTTCGAGAAAAAAAGGGGAAGGGTTCAAACCACTATTCCGCCGACGTTCTAGCCCCCATTACTCCGCAGTACGTGAAGTTACAAAAATGCCGATGACTGCGTTAAATACAGCTCGTCGAACTCTATCTCCAGTATAAAGGACAACTCTCTATCCCTGCCCGTTTGGACGGGAGAGGCCCGCAAATTAAAAAAAAATGGTCATTTTGGCCTTCCAAAACAGACTTTTTTCTACACAAGGAGAACGAAGCGGCTCAGAGTCCCGCCCTTTTAACTGTAGCATCCCAGCATGTTGCCTAGTAATTACCGCTAATATCCAGCAAATCCGTCGCACTTTTTTCTAGCCTTAATTTTTGGGTACCTAAAATATTTGAGTCTCTAATTCCGGAAATAATGGCCATAACGAGGAACGGGCTGCGGCCCTGTACTCCCCTTGACTTCCTTCTTACACGATAGCATCAAAATGGCAATCGCGAACACTTTCTGTTTTTCGAGAAAAAAAGGGGAAAGGTTCAAACCACTATTCCGCCGACGTTCTAGCCGCCATTACTCCGCAGTACGTGAAGTTACAAAAATGCCGATGAGTGCGTTAAATACAGCTCGTCGAACTCTATCTTCAGTATAAAGGACAACTCTCTATCCCTGCGCGTTTGGACGGGAGAGGCCCGCAAAATTAAAAAAAATGGTCATTTTCGCCTTCCAAAACAGACTTTTTTCTACACAAGGAGAAAGAAGCGGCTCAGAGTCCCGCACTTTTAACTGTAGCATCCCAGCATGCTGCCTAGTAATTACCGCTAATATCCAGCAAATCCGTCGCACTTTTTTCTAGCCTTAATTTTTGGGTACCTAAAATATTTGAGTCTCTAATTCCGGAAATAATGGCCATAACGAGGAACGGGCTGCGGCCCTGTACTCCCCTTGACTTCCTTCTTACACGATAGCATCAAAATGGCAATCGCGAACACTTTCTGTTTTTCGAGAAAAAAAGGGGAACCACTATTCCGCCGACGTTCTAGCCGCCATTACTCTGCAGTACGTAAAGTTACAAACATGCCGATGAGTGCGTTAAATACAGCTCGTCGAACTCTATCTTCAGTATAAAGGACAACTCTCTATCCCTGCGCGTTTGGACGGGAGAGGCCCGCAAAATTAAAAAAATGGTCATTTTGGCCTTCCAAAACAGACTTTTTTCTACACAAGGAGAACGAAGCGGCTCAGAGTCCGCGCCCTTTTTACTGTAGCATCCCAGCATGTTGCCTAGTAATTACCGCTAATATCCAGCAAATCCGTCGCACTTTTTTCTAGCCTTAATTTTTGGGTACCTAAAATATTTGAGTCTCTAATTCCGGAAATAATGGCCATAACGAGGAACGGGCTGCGGCCCTGTACTCCCCTTGACTTCCTTCTTACACGATAGCATCAAAATGGCAATCGCGAACACTTTCTGTTTTTCGAGAAAATTCCGCCGACGTTCTAGCCGCCATTACTCCGCAGTACGTGAAGTTACAAAAATGCCGATGAGTGCGTTAGATACGGCTCGTCGAACTCTATCTTCATTATAAAGGACAACTCTCTATCCCTGCGCGTTTGGACGGGAGAGGCCCGCAAAATTAAAAAAAATGGTCATTTTGGCTTTCCAAAACAGACTTTTTTCTACACAAGGAGAACGAAGCGGCTCAGTGTCCCGCCCTTTTAACTGTAGCATCCCAGCATGTTGCCTAGTAATTACCGCTAATATCCAGCAAATCCGTCGCACTTTTTTCTAGCCTTAATTTTTGGGTACCTAAAATATTTGAGTCTCTAATTCCGGAAATATTGGCCATAACGAGGAACGGGCTGCGGCCCTGTACTCCCCTTGACTTCCTTCTTACACGATAGCATCAAAATGGCAATCGCGAACACTTTCTGTTTTTCGAGAAAAAAAGGGGAATGGTTTAAACCACTATTCCGCCGACGTTCTAGCCGCCATTACTCCGCAGTACGTGAAGTTACAAAAATGCCGATGAGTGCGTTAAATACAGCTCGTCGAACTCTATCTTCAGTATAAAGGACAACTCTCTATCCCTGCGCGTTTGGACGGGAGAGGCCCGCAAAATTAAAAAAAATGGTCATTTTGGCCTTCCAAAACAGACTTTTTTCTACACAAGGAGAACGAAGCGGCTCAGTGTCCCGCCCTTTTAACTGTAGCATCCCAGCATGTTGCCTAGTAATTACCGCTAATATCCAGCAAATCCGTCGCACTTTTTTCTAGCCTTAATTTTTGGGTACCTAAAATATTTGAGTCTCTAATTCCGGAAATATTGGCCATAACGAGGAACGGGCTGCGGCCCTGTACTCCCCTTGACTTCCTTCTTACACGATAGCATCAAAATGGCAATCGCGAACACTTTCTGTTTTTCGAGAAAAAAAGGGGAAGGGTTTAAACCACTATTCCGCCGACGTTCTAGCCGCCATTACTCCGCAGTACGTGAGGTTACAAAAATGCCGATGAGTGCGTTAAATACAGCTCGTCGAACTCTATCTTCAGTATAAAGGACAACTCTCTATCCCTGCGCGTTTGGACGGGAGAGGCCCGCAAAATTAAAAAAATGGTCATTTTGGCCTTCCAAAACAGCCTTTTTTCTACACAAGGAGAACGAAGCGGCTCAGAGTCCCGCCCTTTTTACTGTAGCATCCCAGCATGTTGCCTAGTAATTACCGCTAATATCCAGCAAATCCGTCGCACTTTTTTCTAGCCTTAATTTTTGGGTACCTAAAATATTTGAGTCTCTAATTCCGGAAATAATGGCCATAACGAGGAACGGGCTGCGGCCCTGTACTCCCCTTGACTTCCTTCTTACACGATAGCATCAAAATGGCAATCGCGAACACTTTCTGTTTTTCGAGAAAAAAAGGGGAAGGGTTTAAACCACTATTCCGCCGACGTTCTAGCCGCCATTACTCCGCAGTACGTGAAGTTACAAAAATGCCGATGAGTGCGTTAGATACAGCTCGTCGAACTCTATCTTCAGTATAAAGGACAACTCTCTATCCCTGCGCGTTTGGACGGGAGAGGCCCGCAAAATTAAAAAAAATGGTCATTTTGGTCGCACTTCTTTCTAGCCTTAATTTTTGGGTACCTAAAATATTTGAGTCTCTAATTCCGGAAATATTGGCCATAACGAGGAACGGGCTGCGGCCCTGTACTCCCCTTGACTTCCTTCTTACACGATAGCATCAAAATGGCAATAGCGAACACTTTCTGTTTTTCGAGAAAAAAAGGGGTACCACTATTCCGCCGACGTTCTAGCCGCCATTACTCCGCAGTACGTGAAGTTACAAAAATGCCGATGAGTGCGTTAAATACAGCTCCTCGAACTCTATCTTCAGTATAAAGGACAACTCTCTATCCCTTCGCGTTTGAACGGGAGAGGCCCGCAAAATTAAAAAAAAATGGTCATTTTGGCCTTCCAAAACAGACTTTTTTCTACACAAGGAGAACGAAGCGGCTCATAGTCCCGTCCTTTTAACTGTAGCATCCCAGCATGCTGCCTAGTAATTACCGCTAATATCCAGCAAATCCGTTGCACTTTTTTCTAGCCTTAATTTTTGGGTACCTAAAATATTTGAGTCTCTAATTCCGGAAATAATGGCCATAACGAGGAACGGGCTGCGGCCCTGTACTCCCCTTGACTTCCTTCTTACACGATAGCATCAAAATGGCAATCGCGAACACTTTCTGTTTTTCGAGAAAAAAAGGGGAAGGAACCACTATTCCGCCGACGTTCTAGCCGCCATTACTCCGCAGTACGTGAAGTTACAAACATGCCGATGAGTGCGTTAAATACAGCTCGTCGAACTCTATCGTCAGTATAAAGGACAACTCTCTATCCCTGCGTGTTTGGACGGGAGAGGCCCGCAAATTTAAAGAAAATGATCATTTTGGCCTTCCAAAACAGACTATTTTCTACACAAGGAGAACGAAGCGGCTCAGAGTCCCGCCCTTTTAACTGTAGCATCCCAGCATGTTGCCTAGTAATTACCGCTAATATCCAGCAAATCCGTCGCACTTTTTTCTAGCCTTAATTTTTGGGTACCTAAAATATTTGAGTCTCTAATTCCGGAAATAATGGCCATAACGAGGAACGGGCTGCGGCCCTGTACTCCCCTTGACTTCCTTCTTACACGATAGCATCAAAATGGCAATCGCGAACACTTTCTGTTTTTCGAGAAAAAACCACTATTCCGCCGACGTTCTAGCCGCCATTACTCCGCAGTACGTGAAGTTACAAAAATGCCGATGAGTGCGTTAAATACAGCTCGTCGAACTCTATCTTCAGTATAAAGGACAACTCTCTATCCCTGCGCGTTTGGACGGGAGAGGCCCGCAAAATTAAAAAAAATGGTCATTTTGGCCTTCCAAAACAGACTTTTTTCTACACAAGGAGAACGAAGCGGCTCAGTGTCCCGCCCTTTTAACTGTAGCATCCCAGCATGTTGCCTAGTAATTACCGCTAATATCCAGCAAATCCGTCGCACTTTTTTCTAGCCTTAATTTTTGGGTACCTAAAATATTTGAGTCTCTAATTCCGGAAATATTGGCCATAACGAGGAACGGGCTGCGGCCCTGTACTCCCCTTGACTTCCTTCTTACACGATAGCATCAAAATGGCAATCGCGAACACTTTCTGTTTTTCGAGAAAAAAAGGGGAAGGGTTTAAACCACTATTCCGCCGACGTTCTAGCCGCCATTACTCCGCAGTACGTGAGGTTACAAAAATGCCGATGAGTGCGTTAAATACAGCTCGTCGAACTCTATCTTCAGTATAAAGGACAACTCTCTATCCCTGCGCGTTTGGACGGGAGAGGCCCGCAAAATTAAAAAAATGGTCATTTTGGCCTTCCAAAACAGCCTTTTTTCTACACAAGGAGAACGAAGCGGCTCAGAGTCCCGCCCTTTTTGCTGTAGCATCCCAGCATGTTGCCTAGTAATTACCGCTAATATCCAGCAAATCCGTCGCACTTTTTTCTAGCCTTAATTTTTGGGTACCTAAAATATTTGAGTCTCTAATTCCGGAAATAATGGCCATAACGAGGAACGGGCTGCGGCCCTGTACTCCCCTTGACTTCCTTCTTACACGATAGCATCAAAATGGCAATCGCGAACACTTTCTGTTTTTCGAGAAAAAAAGGGGAAGGGTTTAAACCACTATTCCGCCGACGTTCTAGCCGCCATTACTCCGCAGTACGTGAAGTTACAAAAATGCCGATGAGTGCGTTAGATACAGCTCGTCGAACTCTATCTTCAGTATAAAGGACAACTCTCTATCCCTGCGCGTTTGGACGGGAGAGGCCCGCAAAATTAAAAAAAATGGTCATTTTGGTCGTACTACTTTCTAGCCTTAATTTTTGGGTACCTAAAATATTTGAGTCTCTAATTCCGGAAATATTGGCCATAACGAGGAACGGGCTGCGGCCCTGTACTCCCCTTGACTTCCTTCTTACACGATAGCATCAAAATGGCAATAGCGAACACTTTCTGTTTTTCGAGAAAAAAAGGGGTACCACTATTCCGCCGACGTTCTAGCCGCCATTACTCCGCAGTACGTGAAGTTACAAAAATGCCGATGAGTGCGTTAGATACAGCTCGTCGAACTCTATCTTCAGTATAAAGGACAACTCTCTATCCCTGCGCGTTTGGACGGGAGAGGCCCGCAAAATTAAAAAAAATGGTCATTTTGGTCGTACTTCTTTCTAGCCTTAATTTTTGGGTACCTAAAATATTTGAGTCTCTAATTCCGGAAATATTGGCCATAACGAGGAACGGGCTGCGGCCCTGTACTCCCCTTGACTTCCTTCTTACACGATAGCATCAAAATGGCAATCGCGAACACTTTCTGTTTTTCGAGAAAAAAAGGGGAAGGAACCACTATTCCGCCGACGTTCTAGCCGCCATTACTCCGCAGTACGTGAAGTTACAAACATGCCGATGAGTGCGTTAAATACAGCTCGTCGAACTCTATCGTCAGTATAAAGGACAACTCTCTATCCCTGCGTGTTTGGACGGGAGAGGCCCGCAAATTTAAAGAAAATGATCATTTTGGCCTTCCAAAACAGACTATTTTCTACACAAGGAGAACGAAGCGGCTCAGAGTCCCGCCCTTTTAACTGTAGCATCCCAGCATGTTGCCTAGTAATTACCGCTAATATCCAGCAAATCCGTCGCACTTTTTTCTAGCCTTAATTTTTGGGTACCTAAAATATTTGAGTCTCTAATTCCGGAAATAATGGCCATAACGAGGAACGGGCTGCGGCCCTGTACTCCCCTTGACTTCCTTCTTACACGATAGCATCAAAATGGCAATCGCGAACACTTTCTGTTTTTCGAGAAAAAACCACTATTCCGCCGACGTTCTAGCCGCCATTACTCCGCAGTACGTGAAGTTACAAAAATGCCGATGAGTGCGTTAAATACAGCTCGTCGAACTCTATCTTCAGTATAAAGGACAACTCTCTATCCCTGCGCGTTTGGACGGGAGAGGCCCGCAAAATTAAAAAAAATGGTCATTTTCGCCTTCCAAAACAGACTTTTTTCTACACAAGGAGAAAGAAGCGGCTCAGAGTCCCGCACTTTTAACTGTAGCATCCCAGCATGCTGCCTAGTAATGACCGCTAATATCCAGCAAATCCGTCGCACTTTTTTCTAGCCTTAATTTTTGGGTACCTAAAATATTTGAGTCTCTAATTCCGGAAATAATGGCCATAACGAGGAACGGGCTGCGGCCCTGTACTCCCCTTGACTTCCTTCTTACGCGATAGCATCAAAATGGCAATCGCGAACACTTTCTGTTTTTCGAGAAAAAAAGGGGAAGGGTTTAAACCACTATTCCGCCGACGTTCTAGCCGCCATTACTCCGCAGTACGTGAAGTTACAAAAATGCCGATGAGTGCGTTAAATACAGCTCGTCGAACTCTATCTTCAGTATAAAGGACAACCCTCTATCCCTGCGCGTTTGGACGGGAGAGGCCCGCAAAATTTAAAAAAAATGGTCATTTTGGCCTTCCAAAACAGACTTTTTTCTACACAAGGAGAACGAAGCGGCTCAGTGTCCCGCCCTTTTAATTGTAGCATCCCAGCATGCTGCCTAGTAATTACCGCTAATATCCAGCAAATCCGTCGCACTTTTTTCTAGCCTTAATTTTTGGGTACCTAAAATATTTGAGTCTCTAATTCCGGAAATAATGGCCATAACGAGGAACGGGCTGCGGCCCTGTACTCCCCTTGACTTCCTTCTTACACGATAGCATCAAAATGGCAATCGCGAACACTTTCTGTTTTTCGAGAAAAAAAGGGGAACCACTATTCCGCCGACGTTCTAGCCGCCATTACTCCGCAGTACGTGAAGTTACAAAAATGCCGATGAGTGCGTTAAATACAGCTCCTCGAACTCTATCTTCAGTATAAAGGACAACTCTCTATCCCTGCGCGTTTGGACGGGAGAGGCCCGCAAAATTAAAAAAAAATGGTCATTTTGGCCTTCCAAAACAGACTTTTTTCTACACAAGGAGAACGAAGCGGCTCAGAGTCTCGTCCTTTTAACTGTAGCATCCCAGCATGCTGCCTAGTAATTACCGCTAATATCCAGCATATCCGTCGCACTTTTTTCTAGCCTTAATTTTTGGTTACCTAAAATATTTGAGTCTCTAATTCCGGAAATAATGGCCATAACGAGGAAGGGCTGCGGCCGTGTACTCCCCTTGACTTCCTTGTTACACGATAGCATCAAAATGGAAATCGCGAACACTTTCTGTTTTTCGACATTCTAGCCGCCATTACTCCGCAGTACGTGAAGTTACAAAAATGCCGATGACTGCGTTAAATACAGCTCGTCGAACTCTATCTCCAGTATAAAGGACAACTCTCTATCCCAGCGCGTTTGGACGGGAGAGGCCCGCAAAATTAAAAAAAATGGTCATTTTGGCCTTCCAAAACAGACTTTTTTCTACACAAGGAGAACGAAGCGGCTCAGAGTCCCGCCCTTTTAACTGTAGCATCCCAGCATGTTGCCTAGTAATTACCGCTAATATCCAGCAAATCCGTCGCACTTTTTTCTAGCCTTAATTTTTGGGTACCTAAAATATTTGAGTCTCTAATTCCGGAAATAATGGCCATAACGAGGAACGGGCTGCGGCCCTGTACTCCCCTTGACTTCCTTCTTACACGATAGCATCAAAATGGCAATCGCGAACACTTTCTGTTTTTCGAGAAAAAAAGGGGAAAGGTTCAAACCACTATTCCGCCGACGTTCTAGCCGCCATTACTCCGCAGTACGTGAAGTTACAAAAATGCCGATGAGTGCGTTAAATACAGCTCGTCGAACTCTATCTTCAGTATAAAGGACAACTCTCTATCCCTGCGCATTTGGACGGGAGAGGCCCGCAAAATTAAAAAAAATGGTCATTTTCGCCTTCCAAAACAGACTTTTTTCTACACAAGGAGAAAGAAGCGGCTCAGAGTCCCGCACTTTTAACTGTAGCATCCCAGCATGTTGCCTAGTAATTACCGCTAATAACCAGCAAATCCGTCGCACTTTTTTCTAGCCTTAATTTTTGGGTACCTAAAATATTTGAGTCTCTAATTCCGGAAATAATGGCCATAACGAGGAACGGGCTGCGGCCCTGTACTCCCCTTGACTTCCTTCTTACACGATAGCATCAAAATGGCAATCGCGAACACTTTCTGTTTTTCGAGAAAAAAAGGGGAACCACTATTCCGCCGACGTTCTAGCCGCCATTACTCCGCAGTACGTGAAGTTACAAAAATGCCGATGAGTGCGTTAAATACAGCTCGTCGAACTCTATCTTCAGTATAAAGGACAACCCTCTATCCCTGCGCGTTTGGACGGGAGAGGCCCGCAAAATTAAAAAAAAATGGTCATTTTGGCCTTCCAAAACAGACTTTTTTCTACACAAGGAGAACGAAGCGGCTCAGTGTCCCGCCCTTTTAACTGTAGCATCCCAGCATGCTGCCTAGTAATTACCGCTAATATCCAGCAAATCCGTCGCACTTTTTTCTAGCCTTAATTTTTGGGTACCTAAAATATTTGAGTCTCTAATTCCGGAAATAATGGCCATAACGAGGAACGGGCTGCGGCCCTGTACTCCCCTTGACTTCCTTCTTACACGATAGCATCAAAATGGCAATCGCGAACACTTTCTGTTTTTCCGCCGACGTTCTAGCCGCCATTACTCCGCAGTACGTGAAGTTACAAAAATGCCGATGAGTGCGTTAAATACAGCTCGTCGAACTCTATCTTCAGTATAAAGGACAACTCTCTATCCCTGCGCGTTTGGACGGGAGAGGCCCGCAAAATTGAAAAAATGGTCATTTTGGCCTTCCAAAACAGACTTTTTTCTACACAAGGAGAACGAAGCGGCTCAGAGTCCCGCCCTTTTTACTGTAGCATCCCAGCATGTTGCCTAGTAATTACCGCTAATATCCAGCAAATCCGTCGCACTTTTTTCTAGCCTTAATTTTTGGGTACCTAAAATATTTGAGTCTCTAATTCCGGAAATAATGGCCATAACGAGGAACGGGCTGCGGCCCTGTACTCCCCTTGACTTCCTTCTTACACGATAGCATCAAAATGGCAATCGCGAACACTTTCTGTTTTTCGAGAAAAAAAGGGGAAAGGTTTAAACCACTATTCCGCCGACGTTCTAGCCGCCATTACTCCGCAGTACGTGAAGTTACAAAAATGCCAATGACTGCGTTAAATACAGCTCGTCGAACTCTATCTCCAGTATAAAGGAGAACTCTCTATCCCTGCGCGTTTGGACGGGAGAGGCCCGCAAAATTAAAAAAAATGGTCATTTTGACCTTCCAAAACAGACTTTTTTCTACACAAGGAGAACGAAGCGGCTCAGAGTCCCGCCCTTTTAACTGCAGCATGCCAGCATGTTGCCTAGTAATTACCGCTAATTTCCAGCAAATCCGTCGCACTTTTTTCTAGCCTTAATTTTTGGGTACCTAAAATATTTGAGTCTCTAATTCCGGAAATAATGGCCATAACGAGGAACGGGCTGCGGCCCTGTACTCCCCTTGACTTCCTTCTTACACGATAGCATCAAAATGGCAATCGCGAACACTTTCTGTTTTTCGAGAAAAAAAGGGGAAGTGTTTAAACCACTATTCCGCCGACGTTCTAGCCGCCATTACTCCGCAGTACGTGAAGTTACAAAAATGCCGATGACTGCGTTAAATACAGCTCGTCGAACTCTATCTCCAGTATAAAGGACAACTCTCTATCCCTGCGCGTTTGGACGGGAGAGGCCCGCAAAATTAAAAAAAAGGTCATTTTGGCCTTCCAAAACAGACTTTTTTCTACACAAGGAGAACGAAGCGGCTCAGTGTCCCGCCCTTTTAACTGTAGCATCCGAGCATGTTGCCTAGTAATTACCGCTAATATCCATCAAATCCGTCGCACTTTTTTCTAGCCTTAATTTTTGGGTACCTAAAATATTTGAGTCTCTAATTCCGGAAATATTGGCCATAACGAGGAACGGGCTGCGGCCCTGTACTCCCCTTGACTTCCTTCTTACACGATAGCATCAAAATGGCAATCGCGAACACTTTCTGTTTTTCGAGAAAAAAAGGGGAACCACTATTCCGCCGACGTTCTAGCCGCCATTACTCCGCAGTACGTGAAGTTACAAAAATGCCGATGAGTGCGTTAAATACAGCTCGTCGAACTCTATCTTCAGTATAAAGGACAACCCTCTATCCCTGCGCGTTTGGACGGGAGAGGCCCGCAAAATTAAAAAAAAATGGTCATTTTGGCCTTCCAAAACAGACTTTTTTCTACACAAGGAGAACGAAGCGGCTCAGTGTCCCGCCCTTTTAACTGTAGCATCCCAGCATGCTGCCTAGTAATTACCGCTAATATCCAGCAAATCCGTCGCACTTTTTTCTAGCCTTAGTTTTTGGGTACCTAAAATATTTGAGTCTCTAATTCCGGAAATAATGGCCATAACGAGGAACGGGCTGCGGCCCTGTACTCCCCTTGACTTCCTTCTTACACGATAGCATCAAAATGGCAATCGCGAACACTTTCTGTTTTTCCGCCGACGTTCTAGCCGCCATTACTCCGCAGTACGTGAAGTTACAAAAATGCCGATGAGTGCGTTAAATACAGCTCGTCGAACTCTATCTTCAGTATAAAGGACAACTCTCTATCCCTGCGCGTTTGGACGGGAGAGGCCCGCAAAATTAAAAAAATGGTCATTTTGGCCTTCCAAAACAGACTTTTTTCTACACAAGGAGAACGAAGCGGCTCAGAGTCCCGCCCTTTTTACTGTAGCATCCCAGCATGTTGCCTAGTAATTACCGCTAATATCCAGCAAATCCGTCGCACTTTTTTCTAGCCTTAATTTTTGGGTACCTAAAATATTTGAGTCTCTAATTCCGGAAATAATGGCCATAACGAGGAACGGGCTGCGGCCCTGTACTCTTCTTGACTTCCTTCTTACACGATAGCATCAAAATGGCAATCGCGAACACTTTCTGTTTTTCGAGAAAAAAAGGGGAAAGGTTTAAACCACTATTCCGCCGACGTTCTAGCCGCCATTACTCCGCAGTACGTGAAGTTACAAAAATGCCGATGACTGCGTTAAATACAGCTCGTCGAACTCTATCTCCAGTATAAAGGACAACTCTCTATCCCTGCGCGTTTGGACGGGAGAGGCCCGCAAAATTAAAAAAAATGGTCATTTTGGCCTTCCAAAACAGACTTTTTTCTACACAAGGAGAACGAAGCGGCTCAGTGTCCCGCCCTTTTAACTGTAGCATCCGAGCATGTTGCCTAGTAATTACCGCTAATATCCATCAAATCCGTCGCACTTTTTTCTAGCCTTAATTTTTGGGTACCTAAAATATTTGAGTCTCTAATTCCGGAAATATTGGCCATAACGAGGAACGGGCTGCGGCCCTGTACTCCCCTTGACTTCCTTCTTACACGATAGCATCAAAATGGCAATCGCGAACACTTTCTGTTTTTCGAGAAAAAAAGGGGAAGTGTTTAAACCACTATTCCGCCGACGTTCTAGCCGCCATTACTCCGCAGTACGTGAAGTTACAAAAATGCCGATGACTGCGTTAAATACAGCTCGTCGAACTCTATCTCCAGTATAAAGGACAACTCTCTATCCCTGCGCGTTTGGACGGGAGAGGCCCGCAAATTTTAAAAAAATGGTCATTTTGGCTTTCCAAAACAGACTTTTTTCTACACAAGGAGAACGAAGCGGCTCAGAGTCCCGCTCTTTTAACTGTAGCATCCCAGCATGTTGCCTAGTAATTACCGCTAATATCCAGCAAATCCGTCGCACTTTTTTCTAGCCTTAATTTTTGGGTACCTAAAGTATTTGAGTCTCTAATTCCGGAAATAATGGCCATAACGAGGAACGGGCTGCGGCCCTGTACTCCCCTTGACTTCCTTCTTACACGATAGCATCAAAATGGCAATCGCGAACACTTTCTGTTTTTCGAGAAAAAAAGGGGAACCACTATTCCGCCGACGTTCTAGCCGCCATTACTCCGCAGTACGTGAAGTTACAAAAATGCCGATGACTGCGTTAAATACAGCTCGTCGAACTCTATCTCCAGTATAAAGGACAACTCTCTATCCCTGCGCGTTTGGACGGGAGAGGCCCGCAAAATTAAAAAAAATGGTCATTTTGGCCTTCCAAAACAGACTTTTTTCTACACAAGGAGAACGAAGCGGCTCAGAGTCCCGCCCTTTTTACTGTAGCATCCCAGCATGTTGCCTAGTAATTACCGCTAATATCCAGCAAATCCGTCGCACTTTTTTCTAGCCTTAATTTTTGGGTACCTAAAATATTTGAGTCTCTAATTCCGGAAATAATGGCCATAACGAGGAACGGGCTGCGGCCCTGTACTCCCCTTGACTTCCTTCTTACACGATAGTATCAAAATGGCAATCGCGAACACTTTCTGTTTTTCCGCCGACGTTCTAGCCGCCATTACTCCGCAGTACGTGAAGTTACAAAAATGCCGATGAGTGCGTTAAATACAGCTCGTCGAACTCTATCGTCAGTATAAAGGACAACTCTCTATCCCTGCGCGTTTGGACGGGAGAGGGCCGCAAAATTAAAAAAAATGGTCATTTTGGCCTTCCAAAACAGACTTTTTTCTACACAATGAGAACGAAGCGGCTCAGAGTCCCGCCCTTTTAACTGTAGCATCCCAGCATGTTGCCTAGTAATTACCGCTAATATCCAGCAAATCCGTCGCACTTTTTTCTAGCCTTAATTTTTGGGTACCTAATACTGTATATTTGAGTCTCTAATTCCGGAAATAGTGGCCATAACGAGGAACGGGCTGCGGCGCTGTACTCCCCTTGATTTCCTTCTTACACGATAGCATCAAAATGGCAATCGCGAACACTTTCTGTTTTTCGAGAAAAAAAGGGGAAAGGTTTAAACCACTATTCCGCCGACGTTCTAGCCGCCATTACTCCGCAGTACGTGAAGTTACAAAAATGCCGATGACTGCGTTAAATACAGCTCGTCGAACTCTATCTCCAGTATAAAGGACAACTCTCTATCCCTGCGCGTTTGGACGGGAGAGGCCCGCAAAATTAAAAAAAATGGTCATTTTGGCCTTCCAAAACAGACTTTTTTCTACACAAGGAGAACGAAGCGGCACAGAGTCCCGCCCTTTTAACTGTAGCATCCCAGCATGTTGCCTAGTAATTACCGCTAATATCCAGCAAATCCGTCGCACTTTTTTCTAGCCTTAATTTTTGGGTACCTAAAATATTTGAGTCTCTAATTCCGGAAATAATGGCCATAACGAGGAACGGGCTGCGGCCCTGTACTCCCCTTGACTTCCTTCTTACACGATAGCATCAAAATGGCAATCGCGAACACTTTCTGTTTTTCGAGAAAAAAAGGGGAAGGGTTTAAACCACTATTCCGCCGACGTTCTAGCCGCCATTACTCCGCAGTACGTGAAGTTACAAAAATGCCGATGAGTGCGTTAAATACAGCTCGTCGAACTCTATCTTCAGTATAAAGGACAACTCTCTATCCCTGCGCGTTTGGACGGGAGAGGCCCGCAAAATTAAAAAAAATGGTCATTTTGGCTTTCCAAAACAGACATTTTTCTACACAAGGAGAACGAAGCGGCTCAGTGTCCCGCCCTTTTAACTGTAGCATCCCAGCATGTTGCCTAGTAATTACCGCTAATATCCAGCAAATCCGTCGCACTTTTTTCTAGCGTTAATTTTTGGGTACCTAAAATATTTGAGTCTCTAATTCCGGAAATATTGGCCATAACGAGGAACGGGCTGCGGCCCTGTACTCCCCTTGACTTCCTTCTTACACGATAGCATCAAAATGGCAATCGCGAACACTTTCTGTTTTTCGAGAAAAAAAGGGGAACCACTATTCCGCCGACGTTCTAGCCGCCATTACTCCGCAGTACGTGAAGTTACAAAAATGCCGATGAGTGCGTTAAATACAGCTCGTCGAACTCTATCTTCAGTATAAAGGACAACCCTCTATCCCTGCGCGTTTGGACGGGAGAGGCCCGCAAAATTTAAAAAAAATGGTCATTTTGGCCTTCCAAAACAGACTCTTTTCTACACAAGGAGAACGAAGCGGCTCAGTGTCCCGCCCTTTTAACTGTAGCATCCCAGCATGCTGCCTAGTAATTACCGCTAATATCCAGCAAATCCGTCGCACTTTTTTCTAGCCTTAATTTTTGGGTACCTAAAATATTTGAGTCTCTAATTCCGGAAATAATGGCCATAACGAGGAACGGGCTGCGGCCCTGTACACCCCTTGACTTCCTTCTTACACGATAGCATCAAAATGGCAATCGCGAACACTTTCTGTTTTTCCGCCGACGTTCTAGCCGCCATTACTCCGCAGTACGTGAAGTTACAAAAATGCCGATGTGTGCGTTAAATACAGCTCGTCGAACTCTATCTTCAGTATAAAGGACAACCCTCTATCCCTGCGCGTTTGGACGGGAGAGGCCCGCAAAATTAAAAAAAATGGTCATTTTGGCCTTCCAAAACAGACTTTTTTCTACACAAGGAGAGCGAAGCGGCTCAGTGTCCCGCCCTTTTAACTGTAGCATCCCAGCATGTTGCCTAGTAATTACCGCTAATATCCAGCAAATCCGTCGCACTTTTTTCTAGCCTTAATTTTTGGGTACCTAAAATATTTGAGTCTCTAATTCCGGAAATATTGGCCATAACGAGGAACGGGCTGCGGCCCTGTACTCCCCTTGACTTCCTTCTTACACGATAGCATCAAAATGGCAATCGCGAACACTTTCTGTTTTTCGAGAAAAAAAGGGGAAAGGTTTAAACCACTATTCCGCCGACGTTCTAGCCGCCATTACTCCGCAGTACGTGAAGTTACAAAAATGCCGATGACTGCGTTACATACAGCTCGTCGAACTCTATCTCCAGTATAAAGGACAACTCTCTATCCCTGCGCGTTTGGACGGGAGAGGCCCGCAAAATTAAAAAAAATGGTCATTTTGGCCTTCCAAAACAGACTTTTTTCTACACAAGGAGAACGAAGCGGCTCAGTGTCCCGCCCTTTTAACTGTAGCATCCGAGCATGTTGCCTAGTAATTACCGCTAATATCCATCAAATCCGTCGCACTTTTTTCTAGCCTTAATTTTTGGGTACCTAAAATATTTGAGTCTCTAATTCCGGAAATATTGGCCATAACGAGGAACGGGCTGCGGCCCTGTACTCCCCTTGACTTCCTTCTTACACGATAGCATCAAAATGGCAATCGCGAACACTTTCTGTTTTTCGAGAAAAAAAGGGGAACCACTATTCCGCCGACGTTCTAGCCGCCATTACTCCGCAGTACGTGAAGTTACAAAAATGCCGATGAGTGCGTTAAATACAGCTCGTCGAACTCTATCTTCAGTATAAAGGACAACCCTCTATCCCTGCGCGTTTGGACGGGAGAGGCCCGCAAAATTAAAAAAAAATGGTCATTTTGGCCTTCCAAAACAGACTTTTTTCTACACAAGGAGAACGAAGCGGCTCAGTGTCCCGCCCTTTTAACTGTAGCATCCCAGCATGCTGCCTAGTAATTACCGCTAATATCCAGCAAATCCGTCGCACTTTTTTCTAGCCTTAATTTTTGGGTACCTAAAATATTTGAGTCTCTAATTCCGGAAATAATGGCCATAACGAGGAACGGGCTGCGGCCCTGTACTCCCCTTGACTTCCTTCTTACACGATAGCATCAAAATGGCAATCGCGAACACTTTCTGTTTTTCCGCCGACGTTCTAGCCGCCATTACTCCGCAGTACGTGAAGTTACAAAAATGCCGATGAGTGCGTTAAATACAGCTCGTCGAACTCTATCTTCAGTATAAAGGACAACCCTCTATCCCTGCGCGTTTGGACGGGAGAGGCCCGCAAAATTTAAAAAAAATGGTCATTTTGGCCTTCCAAAACAGACTTTTTTCTACACAAGGAGAACGAAGCGGCTCAGTGTCCCGCCCTTTTAACTGTAGCATCCCAGCATGCTGCCTAGTAATTACCGCTAATATCCAGCAAATCCGTCGCACTTTTTTCTAGCCTTAATTTTTGGGTACCTAAAATATTTGAGTCTCTAATTCCGGAAATAATGGCCATAACGAGGAACGGGCTGCGGCCCTGTACACCCCTTGACTTCCTTCTTACACGATAGCATCAAAATGGCAATCGCGAACACTTTCTGTTTTTCCGCCGACGTTCTAGCCGCCATTACTCCGCAGTACGTGAAGTTACAAAAATGCCGATGTGTGCGTTAAATACAGCTCGTCGAACTCTATCTTCAGTATAAAGGACAACCCTCTATCCCTGCGCGTTTGGACGGGAGAGGCCCGCAAAATTAAAAAAAATGGTCATTTTGGCCTTCCAAAACAGACTTTTTTCTACACAAGGAGAGCGAAGCGGCTCAGTGTCCCGCCCTTTTAACTGTAGCATCCCAGCATGTTGCCTAGTAATTACCGCTAATATCCAGCAAATCCGTCGCACTTTTTTCTAGCCTTAATTTTTGGGTACCTAAAATATTTGAGTCTCTAATTCCGGAAATATTGGCCATAACGAGGAACGGGCTGCGGCCCTGTACTCCCCTTGACTTCCTTCTTACACGATAGCATCAAAATGGCAATCGCGAACACTTTCTGTTTTTCGAGAAAAAAAGGGGAAAGGTTTAAACCACTATTCCGCCGACGTTCTAGCCGCCATTACTCCGCAGTACGTGAAGTTACAAAAAATGCCGATGACTGCGTTAAATACAGCTCGTCGAACTCTATCTCCAGTATAAAGGACAACTCTCTATCCCTGCGCGTTTGGACGGGAGAGGCCCGCAAAATTAAAAAAAATGGTCATTTTGGCCTTCCAAAACAGACTTTTTTCTACACAAGGAGAACGAAGCGGCTCAGTGTCCCGCCCTTTTAACTGTAGCATCCGAGCATGTTGCCTAGTAATTACCGCTAATATCCATCAAATCCGTCGCACTTTTTTCTAGCCTTAATTTTTGGGTACCTAAAATATTTGAGTCTCTAATTCCGGAAATATTGGCCATAACGAGGAACGGGCTGCGGCCCTGTACTCCCCTTGACTTCCTTCTTACACGATAGCATCAAAATGGCAATCGCGAACACTTTCTGTTTTTCGAGAAAAAAAGGGGAACCACTATTCCGCCGACGTTCTAGCCGCCATTACTCCGCAGTACGTGAAGTTACAAAAATGCCGATGAGTGCGTTAAATACAGCTCGTCGAACTCTATCTTCAGTATAAAGGACAACCCTCTATCCCTGCGCGTTTGGACGGGAGAGGCCCGCAAAATTAAAAAAAAATGGTCATTTTGGCCTTCCAAAACAGACTTTTTTCTACACAAGGAGAACGAAGCGGCTCAGTGTCCCGCCCTTTTAACTGTAGCATCCCAGCATGCTGCCTAGTAATTACCGCTAATATCCAGCAAATCCGTCGCACTTTTTTCTAGCCTTAATTTTTGGGTACCTAAAATATTTGAGTCTCTAATTCCGGAAATAATGGCCATAACGAGGAACGGGCTGCGGCCCTGTACTCCCCTTGACTTCCTTCTTACACGATAGCATCAAAATGGCAATCGCGAACACTTTCTGTTTTTCGAGAAAAAAAAGGGGAAGGGTTTAGACCACTATTCCGCCGACGTTCTAGCCGCCATTACTCCGCAGTACGTGAAGTTACAAACATGCCGATGAGTGCGTTAAATACAGCTCGTCGAACTCTATCGTCAGTATAAAGGACAACTCTCTATCCCTGCGCGTTTGGACGGGAGAGGGCCGCAAAATTAAAAAAAATGGTCATTTTGGCCTTCCAAAACAGACTTTTTTCTACACAAGGAGAACGAAGCGGCTCAGAGTCCCGCCCTTTTAACTGTAGCATCCCAGCATGTTGCCTAGTAATTACCGCTAATATCCAGCAAATCCGTCGCACTTTTTTCTAGCCTTAATTTTTGGGTACCTAATATATTTGAGTCTCTAATTCCGGAAATAGTGGCCATAACGAGGAACGGGCTGCGGCGCTGTACTCCCCTTGATTTCCTTCTTACACGATAGCATCAAAATGGCAATCGCGAACACTTTCTGTTTTTCGAGAAAAAAAGGGGAAAGGTTTAAACCACTATTCCGCCGACGTTCTAGCCGCCATTACTCCGCAGTACGTGAAGTTACAAAAATGCCGATGACTGCGTTAAATACAGCTCGTCGAACTCTATCTCCAGTATAAAGGACAACTCTCTATCCCTGCGCGTTTGGACGGGAGAGGCCCGCAAAATTAAAAAAAATGGTCATTTTGGCCTTCCAAAACAGACTTTTTTCTACACAAGGAGAACGAAGCGGCACAGAGTCCCGCCCTTTTAACTGTAGCATCCCAGCATGTTGCCTAGTAATTACCGCTAATATCCAGCAAATCCGTCGCACTTTTTTCTAGCCTTAATTTTTGGGTACCTAAAATATTTGAGTCTCTAATTCCGGAAATAATGGCCATAACGAGGAACGGGCTGCGGCCCTGTACTCCCCTTGACTTCCTTCTTACACGATAGCATCAAAATGGCAATCGCGAACACTTTCTGTTTTTCGAGAAAAAAAGGGGAAGGGTTTAAACCACTATTCCGCCGACGTTCTAGCCGCCATTACTCCGCAGGACGTGAAGTTACAAAAATGCCGATGAGTGCGTTAAATACAGCTCGTCGAACTCTATCTTCAGTATAAAGGACAACTCTCTATCCCTGCGCGTTTGGACGGGAGAGGCCCGCAAAATTAAAAAAAATGGTCATTTTGGCTTTCCAAAACAGACATTTTTCTACACAAGGAGAACGAAGCGGCTCAGTGTCCCGCCCTTTTAACTGTAGCATCCCAGCATGTTGCCTAGTAATTACCGCTAATATCCAGCAAATCCGTCGCACTTTTTTCTAGCGTTAATTTTTGGGTACCTAAAATATTTGAGTCTCTAATTCCGGAAATATTGGCCATAACGAGGAACGGGCTGCGGCCCTGTACTCCCCTTGACTTCCTTCTTACACGATAGCATCAAAATGGCAATCGCGAACACTTTCTGTTTTTCGAGAAAAAAAGGGGAACCACTATTCCGCCGACGTTCTAGCCGCCATTACTCCGCAGTACGTGAAGTTACAAAAATGCCGATGAGTGCGTTAAATACAGCTCGTCGAACTCTATCTTCAGTATAAAGGACAACCCTCTATCCCTGCGCGTTTGGACGGGAGAGGCCCGCAAAATTTAAAAAAAATGGTCATTTTGGCCTTCCAAAACAGACTTTTTTCTACACAAGGAGAACGAAGCGGCTCAGTGTCCCGCCCTTTTAACTGTAGCATCCCAGCATGCTGCCTAGTAATTACCGCTAATATCCAGCAAATCCGTCGCACTTTTTTCTAGCCTTAATTTTTGGGTACCTAAAATATTTGAGTCTCTAATTCCGGAAATAATGGCCATAACGAGGAACGGGCTGCGGCCCTGTACACCCCTTGACTTCCTTCTTACACGATAGCATCAAAATGGCAATCGCGAACACTTTCTGTTTTTCCGCCGACGTTCTAGCCGCCATTACTCCGCAGTACGTGAAGTTACAAAAATGCCGATGTGTGCGTTAAATACAGCTCGTCGAACTCTATCTTCAGTATAAAGGACAACCCTCTATCCCTGCGCGTTTGGACGGGAGAGGCCCGCAAAATTAAAAAAAATGGTCATTTTGGCCTTCCAAAACAGACTTTTTTCTACACAAGGAGAGCGAAGCGGCTCAGTGTCCCGCCCTTTTATCTGTAGCATCCCAGCATGTTGCCTAGTAATTACCGCTAATATCCAGCAAATCCGTCGCACTTTTTTCTAGCCTTAATTTTTGGGTACCTAAAATATTTGAGTCTCTAATTCCGGAAATATTGGCCATAACGAGGAACGGGCTGCGGCCCTGTACTCCCCTTGACTTCCTTCTTACACGATAGCATCAAAATGGCAATCGCGAACACTTTCTGTTTTTCGAGAAAAAAAGGGGAAAGGTTTAAACCACTATTCCGCCGACGTTCTAGCCGCCATTACTCCGCAGTACGTGAAGTTACAAAAATGCCAATGACTGCGTTAAATACAGCTCGTCGAACTCTATCTCCAGTATAAAGGACAACTCTCTATCCCTGCGCGTTTGGACGGGAGAGGCCCGCAAAATTAAAAAAAATGGTCATTTTGGCCTTCCAAAACAGACTTTTTTCTACACAAGGAGAACGAAGCGGCTCAGAGTCCCGCCCTTTTAACTGTAGCATCCCAGCATGTTGCCTAGTAATTACCGCTAATATCCAGCAAATCCGTCGCACTTTTTTCTAGCCTTAATTTTTGGGTACCTAAAATATTTGAGTCTCTAATTCCGGAAATAATGGCCATAACGAGGAACGGGCTGCGGCCCTGTACTCCCCTTGACTTCCTTCTTACACGATAGCATCAAAATGGCAATCGCGAACACTTTCTGTTTTTCGAGAAAAAAAGGGGAAAGGTTTAAACCACTATTCCGCCGACGTTCTAGCCGCCATTACTCCGCAGTACGTGAAGTTACAAAAATGCCGATGAGTGCGTTAAATACAGCTCGTCGAACTCTATCGTCAGTATAAAGGACAACTCTCTATCCCTGCGCGTTTGGACGGGAGAGGCCCGCAAAATTAAAAAAAATGGTCATTTTGGCCTTCCAAAACAGATTTTTTCTACACAAGGAGAACGAAGCGGCTCAGTGTCCCGCCCTTTTAACTGTAGCAACCCAGCATGTTGCCTAGTAATTACCGCTAATATCCAGCAAATCCGTCGCACTTTTTTCTAGCCTTAATTTTTGGGTACCTAAAATATTTGAGTCTCTAATTCCGGAAATAATGGCCATAACGAGGAACGGGCTGCGGCCCTGTACTCCCCTTGACTTCCTTCTTACACGATAGCATCAAAATGGCAATCGCGAACACTTTCTGTTTTTCGAGAAAAAAAGGGGAACCACTATTCCGCCGACGTTCTAGCCGCCATTACTCCGCAGTACGTGAAGTTACAAACATGCCGATGAGTGCGTTAAATACAGCTCGTCGAACTCTATCGTCAGTATAAAGGACAACTCTCTATCCCTGCGCGTTTGGACGGGAGAGGCCCGCAAAATTTAAAAAAATGGTCATTTTTGCTTTCCAAAACAGACTTTTTTCTACACAAGGAGAACGAAGCGGCTCAGTGTCCCGCCCTTTTAACTGTAGCATCCCAGCATGCTGCCTAGTAATTACCGATAATATCCAGCAAATCCGTCGCACTTTTTTCTAGCCTTAATTTTTGGGTACCTAAAATATTTGAGTCTCTAATTCCGGAAATAATGGCCATAACGAGGAACGGGCTGCGGCCCTGTACTCCCCTTGACTTCCTTCTTACACGATAGCATCAAAATGGCAATCGCGAACACTTTCTGTTTTTCCGCCGACGTTCTAGCCGCCATTACTCCGCAGTACGTGAAGTTACAAAAATGCCGATGTGTGCGTTAAATACAGCTCGTCGAACTCTATCTTCAGTATAAAGGACAACCCTCTATCCCTGCGCGTTTGGACGGGAGAGGCCCGCAAAATTAAAAAAAATGGTCATTTTGGCCTTCCAAAACAGGCTTTTTTCTACACAAGGAGAACGAAGCGGCTCAGAGTCCCGCCCTTTTAACTGTAGCATCCCAGCATGTTGCCTAGTAATTACCGCTAATATCCAGCAAATCCGTCGCACTTTTTTCTAGCCTTAATTTTTGGGTACCTAAAATATTTGAGTCTCTAATTCCGGAAATATTGGCCATAACGAGGAACGGGCTGCGGCCCTGTACTCCCCTTGACTTCCTTCTTACACGATAGCATCAAAATGGCAATCGCGAACACTTTCTGTTTTTCGAGAAAAAAAGGGGAAAGGTTTAAACCACTATTCCGCCGACGTTCTAGCCGCCATTACTCCGCAGTACGTGAAGTTACAAAAATGCCGATGAGTGCGTTAAATACAGCTCGTCGAACTCTATCGTCAGTATAAAGGACAACTCTCTATCCCTGCGCGTTTGGACGGGAGAGGCCCGCAAATTTAAAAAAAATGGTCATTTTGGCCTTCCAAAACAGATTTTTTCTACACAAGGAGAACGAAGCGGCTCAGTGTCCCGCCCTTTTAACTGTAGCAACCCAGCATGTTGCCTAGTAATTACCGCTAATATCCAGCAAATCCGTCACACTTTTTTCTAGCCTTAATTTTTGGGTACCTAAAATATTTGAGTCTCTAATTCCGGAAATAATGGCCATAACGAGGAACGGGCTGCGGCCCTGTACTCCCCTTGACTTCCTTCTTACACGATAGCATCAAAATGGCAATCGCGAACACTTTCTGTTTTTCGAGAAAAAAAGGGGAACCACTATTCCGCCGACGTTCTAGCCGCCATTACTCCGCAGTACGTGAAGTTACAAACATGCCGATGAGTGCGTTAAATACAGCTCGTCGAACTCTATCGTCAGTATAAAGGACAACTCTCTATCCCTGCGCGTTTGGACGGGAGAGGCCCGCAAAATTTAAAAAAATGGTCATTTTGGCTTTCCAAAACAGACTTTTTTCTACACAAGGAGAACGAAGCGGCTCAGTGTCCCGCCCTTTTAACTGTAGCATCCCAGCATGTTGCCTAGTAATTACAGCTAATATCCAGCAAATCCGTCGCACTTTTTTCTAGCCTTAATTTTTGGGTACCTAATATATTTGAGTCTCTAATTCCGGAAATATTGGCCATAACGAGGAACGGGCTGCGGCCCTGTACTCCCCTTGACTTCCTTCTTACACGATAGCATCAAAATGGCAATCGCGAACACTTTCTGTTTTTCGAGAAAAAAAGGGGAACCACTATTCCGCCGACGTTCTAGCCGCCATTACTCCGCAGTACGTGAAGTTACAAAAATGCCGATGAGTGCGTTAAATACAGCTCGTCGAACTCTATCTTCAGTATAAAGGACAACCCTCTATCCCTGCGCGTTTGGACGGGAGAGGCCCGCAAAATTTAAAAAAAAATGGTCATTTTGGCCTTCCAAAACAGACTTTTTTCTACACAAGGAGAACGAAGCGGCTCAGTGTCCCGCCCTTTTAACTGTAGCATCCCAGCATGCTGCCTAGTAATTACCGCTAATATCCAGCAAATCCGTCGCACTTTTTTCTAGCCTTAATTTTTGGGTACCTAAAATATTTGAGTCTCTAATTCCGGAAATAATGGCCATAACGAGGAACGGGCTGCGGCCCTGTACTCCCCTTGACTTCCTTCTTACACGATAGCATCAAAATGGCAATCGCGAACACTTTCTGTTTTTCGAGAAAAAAAGGGGAAGGGTTCAAACCACTATTCCGCCGACGTTCTAGCCCCCATTACTGCGCAGTACGTGAAGTTACAAAAATGCCGATGACTGCGTTAAATACAGCTCGTCGAACTCTATCTCCAGTATAAAGGACAACTCTATATCCCTGCCCGTTTGGACGGGAGAGGCCCGCAAATTTAAAAAAAATGGTCATTTTGGCCTTCCAAAACAGACTTTTTTCTACACAAGGAGAACGAAGCGGCTCAGAGTCCCGCCCTTTTAACTGTAGCATCCCAGCACGTTGCCTAGTAATTACCGCTAATATCCAGCAAATCCGTCGCACTTTTTTCTAGCCTTAATTTTTGGGTACCTAAAATATTTGAGTCTCTAATTCCGGAAATAATGGCCATAACGAGGAACGGGCTGCGGCCCTGTACTCCCCTTGACTTCCTTCTTACACGATAGCATCAAAATGGCAATCGCGAACACTTTCTGTTTTTCCGCCGACGTTCTAGCCGCCATTACTCCGCAGTACGTGAAGTTACAAAAATGCCGATGAGTGCGTTAAATACAGCTCGTCGAACTCTATCTTCAGTATAAAGGACAACCCTCTATCCCTGCGCGTTTGGACGGGAGAGGCCCGCAAAATTAAAAAAAATGGTCATTTTGGCCTTCCAAAACAGGCTTTTTTCTACACAAGGAGAACGAAGCGGCTCAGAGTCCCGCCCTTTTAACTGTAGCATCCCAGCATGTTGCCTAGTAATTACCGCTAATATCCAGCAAATCCGTCGCACTTTTTTCTAGCCTTAATTTTTGGGTACCTAAAATATTTGAGTCTCTAATTCCGGAAATAATGGCCATAACGAGGAACGGGCTGCGGCCCTGTACTCCCCTTGACTTCCTTCTTACACGATAGCAAAAAAATGGCAATCGCGAACACTTTCTGTTTTTCGAGAAAAAAAGGGGAAAGGTTTAAACCACTATTCCGCCGACGTTCTAGCCGCCATTACTCCGCAGTACGTGAAGTTACAAAAATGCCGATGAGTGCGTTAAATACAGCTCGTCGAACTCTATCGTCAGTATAAAGGACAACTCTCTATCCCTGCGCGTTTGGACGGGAGAGGCCCGCAAAATTAAAAAAAATGGTCATTTTGGCCTTCCAAAACAGATTTTTTCTACACAAGGAGAACGAAGCGGCTCAGTGTCCCGCCCTTTTAACTGTAGCAACCCAGCATGTTGCCTAGTAATTACCGCTAATATCCAGCAAATCCGTCACACTTTTTTCTAGCCTTAATTTTTGGGTACCTAAAATATTTGAGTCTCTAATTCCGGAAATAATGGCCATAACGAGGAACGGGCTGCGGCCCTGTACTCCCCTTGACTTCCTTCTTACACGATAGCATCAAAATGGCAATCGCGAACACTTTCTGTTTTTCGAGAAAAAAAGGGGAACCACTATTCCGCCGACGTTCTAGCCGCCATTACTCCGCAGTACGTGAAGTTACAAACATGCCGATGAGTGCGTTAAATACAGCTCGTCGAACTCTATCGTCAGTATAAAGGACAACTCTCTATCCCTGCGCGTTTGGACGGGAGAGGCCCGCAAAATTTAAAAAAATGGTCATTTTGGCTTTCCAAAACAGACTTTTTTCTACACAAGGAGAACGAAGCGGCTCAGTGTCCCGCCCTTTTAACTGTAGCATCCCAGCATGTTGCCTAGTAATTACCGCTAATATCCAGCAAATCCGTCGCACTTTTTTCTAGCCTTAATTTTTGGGTACCTAAAATATTTGAGTCTCTAATTCCGGAAATATTGGCCATAACGAGGAACGGGCTGCGGCCCTGTACTCCCCTTGACTTCCTTCTTACACGATAGCATCAAAATGGCAATCGCGAACACTTTCTGTTTTTCGAGAAAAAAAGGGGAACCACTATTCCGCCGACGTTCTAGCCGCCATTACTCCGCAGTACGTGAAGTTACAAAAATGCCGATGACTGCGTTAAATACAGCTCGTCGAACTCTATCTTCAGTATAAAGGACAACCCTCTATCCCTGCGCGTTTGGACGGGAGAGGCCCGCAAAATTTAAAAAAAATGGTCATTTTGGCCTTCCAAAACAGACTTTTTTCTACACAAGGAGAACGAAGCGGCTCAGTGTCCCGCCCTTTTAACTGTAGCATCCCAGCATGCTGCCTAGTAATTACCGCTAATATCCAGCAAATCCGTCGCACTTTTTTCTAGCCTTAATTTTTGGGTACCTAAAATATTTGAGTCTCTAATTCCGGAAATAATGGCCATAACGAGGAACGGGCTGCGGCCCTGTACTCCCCTTGACTTCCTTCTTACACGATAGCATCAAAATGGCAATCGCGAACACTTTCTGTTTTTCCGCCTACGTTCTAGCCGCCATTACTCCGCAGTACGTGAAGTTACAAAAATGCCGATGAGTGCGTTAAATACAGCTAGTCGAACTCTATCTTCAGTATAAAGGACAACCCTCTATCCCTGCGCGTTTGGACGGGAGAGGCCCGCAAAATTAAAAAAAATGGTCATTTTGGCCTTCCAAAACAGACTTTTTTCTACACAAGGAGAGCGAAGCGGCTCAGTGTCCCGCCCTTTTAACTGTAGCATCCCAGCATGTTGCCTAGTAATTACCGCTAATATCCAGCAAATCCGTCGCACTTTTTTCTAGCCTTAATTTTTGGGTACCTAAAATAATTGAGTCTCTAATTCCGGAAATATTGGCCATAACGAGGAACGGGCTGCGGCCCTGTACTCCCCTTGACTTCCTTCTTACACGATAGCATCAAAATGGCAATCGCGAACACTTTCTGTTTTTCGAGAAAAAAAGGGGAAAGGTTTAAACCACTATTCCGCCGACGTTCTAGCCGCCATTACTCCGCAGTACGTGAAGTTACAAAAATGCCAATGACTGCGTTAAATAAAGCTCGTCGAACTCTATCTCCAGTATAAAGGACAACTCTCTATCCCTGCGCGTTTGGACGGGAGAGGCCCGCAAAATTAAAAAAAATGGTCATTTTGGCCTTCCAAAACAGACTTTTTTCTACACAAGAAGAACGAAGCGGCTCAGAGTCCCGCCCTTTTAACTGTAGCATCCCAGCATGTTGCCTAGTAATTACCGCTAATATCCAGCAAATCCGTCGCACTTTTTTCTAGCCTTAATTTTTGGGTACCTAAAATATTTGAGTCTCTAATTCCGGAAATAATGGCCATAATGAGGAACGGGCTGCGGCCCTGTACTCCCCTTGACTTCCTTCTTACACGATAGCATCAAAATGGCAATCGCGAACACTTTCTGTTTTTCGAGAAAAAAAGGGGAAGTGTTTAAACCACTATTCCGCCGACGTTCTAGCCGCCATTACTCCGCAGTACGTGAAGTTACAAAAATGCCGATGACTGCGTTAAATACAGCTCGTCGAACTCTATCTCCAGTATAAAGGACAACTCTCTATCCCTGCGCGTTTGGACGGGAGAGGCCCGCAAAATTAAAAAAAATGGTCATTTTGGCCTTCCAAAACAGACTTTTTTCTACACAAGGAGAACGAAGCGGCTCAGAGTCCCGCCCTTTTAACTGTAGCATCCCAGCACGCTGCCTAGTAATTACCGCTAATATCCAGCAAATCCGTCGCACTTTTTTCTAGCCTTAATTTTTGGGTACCTAAAATATTTGAGTCTCTAATTCCGGAAATAATGGCCATAACGAGGAACGGGCTGCGGCGCTGTACTCCCCTTGACTTCCTTCTTACACGATAGCATCAAAATGGCAATCGCGAACACTTTCTGTTTTTCGAGAAAAAAAGGGGAAGGGTTTAAACCACTATTCCGCCGACGTTCTAGCCGCCATTACTCCGCAGTACGTGAAGTTACAAAAATGCCGATGAGTGCGTTAAATACAGCTCCTCGAACTCTATCTTCAGTATAAAGGACAACTCTCTATCCCTTCGCGTTTGGACGGGAGAGGCCCGCAAAATTAAAAAAAAATGGTCATTTTGGCCTTCCAAAACAGACTTTTTTCTACACAAGGAGAACGAAGCGGCTCATAGTCCCGTCCTTTTAACTGTAGCATCCCAGCATGCTGCCTAGTAATTACCGCTAATATCCAGGAAATCCGTCGCACTTTTTTCTAGCCTTAATTTTTGGGTACCTAAAATATTTGAGTCTCTAATTCCGGAAATAATGGCCATAACGAGGAACGGGCTGCGGCCCTGTACTCCCCTTGACTTCCTTCTTACACGATAGCATCAAAATGGCAATCGCGAACACTTTCTGTTTTTCGAGAAAAAAAGGGGAACCACTATTCCGCCGACGTTCTAGCCGCCATTACTCCGCAGTACGTGAAGTTACAAACATGCCGAGGAGTGCGTTAAATACAGCTCGTCGAACTCTATCGTCAGTATAAAGGACAACTCTCTATCCCTGCACGTTTGGACGGGAGAGGCCCGCAAATTTAAAAAAAATGGTCATTTTGGTCTTCCAAAACAGACTTTTTTCTACACAAGGAGAACGAAGCGGCTCAGAGTCCCGATCTTTTAACTGTAGCATCCCTGCATGTTGCCTAGTAATTACCGCTAATATCCAGCAAATCCGTCGCACTTTTTTCTAGCCTTAATTTTTGGGTACCTAAAATATTTGAGTCTCTAATTCCGGAAATAATGGCCATAACGAGGAACGGGCTGCGGCCCTGTACTCCCCTTGACTTCCTTCTTACACGATAGCATCAAAATGGCAATCGCGAACACTTTCTGTTTTTCGAGAAAAAAAGGGGAAGGGTTCAAACCACTATTCCGCCGACGTTCTAGCCCCCATTACTCCGCAGTACGTGAAGTTACAAAAATGCCGATGACTGCGTTAAATACAGCTCGTCGAACTCTATCTCCAGTATAAAGGACAACTCTCTATCCCTGCCCGTTTGGACGGGAGAGGCCCGCAAATTTAAAAAAAATGGTCATTTTGGCCTTCCAAAACAGACTTTTTTCTACACAAGGAGAACGAAGCGGCTCAGAGTCCCGCCCTTTTAACTGTAGCATCCCAGCACGTTGCCTAGTAATTACCGCTAATATCCAGCAAATCCGTCGCACTTTTTTCTAGCCTTAATTTTTGGGTACCTAAAATATTTGAGTCTCTAATTCCGGAAATAATGGCCATAACGAGGAACGGGCTGCGGCCCTGTACTCCCCTTGACTTCCTTCTTACACGATAGCATCAAAATGGCAATCGCGAACACTTTCTGTTTTTCGAGAAAAAAAAGGGGACCACTATTCCGCCGACGTTCTAGCCGCCATTACTCCGCAGTACGTGAAGTTACAAACATGCCGATGAGTGCGTTAAATACAGCTCGTCGAACTCTATCTCCAGTATAAAGGACAACTCTCTATCCCTGCACGTTTGGACGGGAGAGGCCCGCAAATTTAAAAAAAATGGTCATTTTGGCCTTCCAAAACAGACTTTTTTCTACACAAGGAGAACGAAGCGGCTCAGAGTCCCGACCTTTTAACTGTAGCATCCCAGCATGTTGCCTAGTAATTACCGCTAATATCCAGCAAATCCGTCGCACTTTTTTCTAGCCTTAATTTTTGGGTACCTAAAATATTTGAGTCTCTAATTCCGGAAATAATGGCCATAACGAGGAACGGGCTGCGACCCTGTACTCCCCTTGACTTCCTTCTTACACGATAGCATCAAAATGGCAATCGCGAACACTTTCTGTTTTTCGAGAAAAAAAGGGGAAAGGTTTAAACCACTATTCCGCCGACGTTCTAGCCGCCATTACTCCGCAGTACGTGAAGTTACAAAAATGCCGATGACTGCGTTAAATACAGCTCGTCGAACTCTATCTCCAGTATAAAGGACAACTCTCTATCCCTGCGCGTTTGGACGGGAGAGGCCCGCAAAATTAAAAAAAATGGTCATTTTGGCCTTCCAAAACAGACTTTTTTCTACACAAGGAGAACGAAGCGGCTCAGAGTCCCGCCCTTTTAACTGTAGCATCCCAGCACGCTGCCTAGTAATTACCGCTAATATCCAGCAAATCCGTCGCACTTTTTTCTAGCCTTAATTTTTGGGTACCTAAAATATTTGAGTCTCTAATTCCGGAAATAATGGCCATAACGAGGAACGGGCTGCGGCGCTGTACTCCCCTTGACTTCCTTCTTACACGATAGCATCAAAATGGCAATCGAGAACACTTTCTGTTTTTCGAGAAAAAAAGGGGAAGGGTTTAAACCACTATTCCGCCGACGTTCTAGCCGCCATTACTCCGCAGTACGTGAAGTTACAAAAATGCCGATGAGTGCGTTAAATACAGCTCCTCGAACTCTATCTTCAGTATAAAGGACAACTCTCTATCCCTTCGCGTTTGGACGGGAGAGGCCCGCAAAATTAAAAAAAAATGGTCATTTTGGCCTTCCAAAACAGACTTTTTTCTACACAAGGAGAACGAAGCGGCTCATAGTCCCGTCCTTTTAACTGTAGCATCCCAGCATGCTGCCTAGTAATTACCGCTAATATCCAGGAAATCCGTCGCACTTTTTTCTAGCCTTAATTTTTGGGTACCTAAAATATTTGAGTCTCTAATTCCGGAAATAATGGCCATAACGAGGAACGGGCTGCGGCCCTGTACTCCCCTTGACATCCTTCTTACACGATAGCATCAAAATGGCAATCGCGAACACTTTCTGTTTTTCGAGAAAAAAAGGGGAACCACTATTCCGCCGACGTTCTAGCCGCCATTACTCCGCAGTACGTGAAGTTACAAACATGCCGAGGAGTGCGTTAAATACAGCTCGTCGAACTCTATCGTCAGTATAAAGGACAACTCTCTATCCCTGCACGTTTGGACGGGAGAGGCCCGCAAATTTAAAAAAAATGGTCATTTTGGTCTTCCAAAACAGACTTTTTTCTACACAAGGAGAACGAAGCGGCTCAGAGTCCCGACCTTTTAACTGTAGCATCCCTGCATGTTGCCTAGTAATTACCGCTAATATCCAGCAAATCCGTCGCACTTTTTTCTAGCCTTAATTTTTGGGTACCTAAAATATTTGAGTCTCTAATTCCGGAAATAATGGCCATAACGAGGAACGGGCTGCGGCCCTGTACTCCCCTTGACTTCCTTCTTACACGATAGCATCAAAATGGCAATCGCGAACACTTTCTGTTTTTCGAGAAAAAAAGGGGAAGGGTTCAAACCACTATTCCGCCGACGTTCTAGCCCCCATTACTCCGCAGTACGTGAAGTTACAAAAATGCCGATGACTGCGTTAAATACAGCTCGTCGAACTCTATCTCCAGTATAAAGGACAACTCTCTATCCCTGCCCGTTTGGACGGGAGAGGCCCGCAAATTTAAAAAAAATGGTCATTTTGGCCTTCCAAAACAGACTTTTTTCTACACAAGGAGAACGAAGCGGCTCAGAGTCCCGCCCTTTTAACTGTAGCATCCCAGCACGTTGCCTAGTAATTACCGCTAATATCCAGCAAATCCGTCGCACTTTTTTCTAGCCTTAATTTTTGGGTACCTAAAATATTTGAGTCTCTAATTCCGGAAATAATGGCCATAACGAGGAACGGGCTGCGGCCCTGTACTCCCCTTGACTTCCTTCTTACACGATAGCATCAAAATGGCAATCGCGAACACTTTCTGTTTTTCCGCCGACGTTCTAGCCGCCATTACTCCGCAGTACGTGAAGTTACAAAAATGCCGATGTGTGCGTTAAATACAGCTCGTCGAACTCTATCTTCAGTATAAAGGACAACCCTCTATCCCTGCGCGTTTGGACGGGAGAGGCCCGCAAAATTAAAAAAAATGGTCATTTTGGCCTTCCAAAACAGGCTTTTTTCTACACAAGGAGAACGAAGCGGCTCAGAGTCCCGCCCTTTTAACTGTAGCATCCCAGCATGTTGCCTAGTAATTACCGCTAATATCCAGCAAATCCGTCGCACTTTTTTCTAGCCTTAATTTTTGGGTACCTAAAATATTTGAGTCTCTAATTCCGGAAATAATGGCCATAACGAGGAACGGGCTGCGGCCCTGTACTCCCCTTGACTTCCTTCTTACACGATAGCATCTAAATGGCAATCGCGAACACTTTCTGTTTTTCGAGAAAAAAAGGGGAAAGGTTTAAACCACTATTCCGCCGACGTTCTAGCCGCCATTACTCCGCAGTACGTGAAGTTACAAAAATGCCGATGAGTGCGTTAAATACAGCTCGTCGAACTCTATCGTCAGTATAAAGGACAACTCTCTATCCCTGCGCGTTTGGACGGGAGAGGCCCGCAAAATTAAAAAAAATGGTCATTTTGGCCTTCCAAAACAGATTTTTTCTACACAAGGAGAACGAAGCGGCTCAGTGTCCCGCCCTTTTAACTGTAGCAACCCAGCATGTTGCCTAGTAATTACCGCTAATATCCAGCAAATCCGTCACACTTTTTTCTAGCCTTAATTTTTGGGTACCTAAAATATTTGAGTCTCTAATTCCGGAAATAATGGCCATAACGAGGAACGGGCTGCGGCCCTGTACTCCCCTTGACTTCCTTCTTACACGATAGCATCAAAATGGCAATCGCGAACACTTTCTGTTTTTCGAGAAAAAAAGGGGAACCACTATTCCGCCGACGTTCTAGCCGCCATTACTCCGCAGTACGTGAAGTTACAAACATGCCGATGAGTGCGTTAAATACAGCTCGTCGAACTCTATCGTCAGTATAAAGGACAACTCTCTATCCCTGCGCGTTTGGACGGGAGAGGCCCGCAAAATTTAAAAAAATGGTCATTTTGGCTTTCCAAAACAGACTTTTTTCTACACAAGGAGAACGAAGCGGCTCAGTGTCCCGCCCTTTTAACTGTAGCATCCCAGCATGTTGCCTAGTAATTACCGCTAATATCCAGCAAATCCGTCGCACTTTTTTCTAGCCTTAATTTTTGGGTACCTAAAATATTTGAGTCTCTAATTCCGGAAATATTGGCCATAACGAGGAACGGGCTGCGGCCCTGTACTCCCCTTGACTTCCTTCTTACACGATAGCATCAAAATGGCAATCGCGAACACTTTCTGTTTTTCGAGAAAAAAAGGGGAACCACTATTCCGCCGACGTTCTAGCCGCCATTACTCCGCAGTACGTGAAGTTACAAAAATGCCGATGAGTGCGTTAAATACAGCTCGTCGAACTCTATCTTCAGTATAAAGGACAACCCTCTATCCCTGCGCGTTTGGACGGGAGAGGCCCGCAAAATTAAAAAAAAATGGTCATTTTGGCCTTCCAAAACAGACTTTTTTCTACACAAGGAGAACGAAGCGGCTCAGTGTCCCGCCCTTTTAACTGTAGCATCCCAGCATGCTGCCTAGTAATTACCGCTAATATCCAGCAAATCCGTCGCACTTTTTTCTAGCCTTAATTTTTGGGTACCTAAAATATTTGAGTCTCTAATTCCGGAAATAATGGCCATAACGAGGAACGGGCTGCGGCCCTGTACTCCCCTTGACTTCCTTCTTACACGATAGCATCAAAATGGCAATCGCGAACACTTTCTGTTTTTCCGCCGACGTTCTAGCCGCCATTACTCCGCAGTACGTGAAGTTACAAAAATGCCGATGAGTGCGTTAAATACAGCTAGTCGAACTCTATCTTCAGTATAAAGGACAACCCTCTATCCCTGCGCGTTTGGACGGGAGAGGCCCGCAAAATTAAAAAAAATGGTCATTTTGGCCTTCCAAAACAGACTTTTTTCTACACAAGGAGAGCGAAGCGGCTCAGTGTCCCGCCCTTTTAACTGTAGCATCCCAGCATGTTGCCTAGTAATTACCGCTAATATCCAGCAAATCCGTCGCACTTTTTTCTAGCCTTAATTTTTGGGTACCTAAAATAATTGAGTCTCTAATTCCGGAAATATTGGCCATAACGAGGAACGGGCTGCGGCCCTGTACTCCCCTTGACTTCCTTCTTACACGATAGCATCAAAATGGCAATCGCGAACACTTTCTGTTTTTCGAGAAAAAAAGGGGAACCACTATTCCGCCGACGTTCTAGCCGCCATTACTCCGCAGTACGTGAAGTTACAAACATGCCGAGGAGTGCGTTAAATACAGCTCGTCGAACTCTATCGTCAGTATAAAGGACAACTCTCTATCCCTGCACGTTTGGACGGGAGAGGCCCGCAAATTTAAAAAAAATGGTCATTTTGGTCTTCCAAAACAGACTTTTTTCTACACAAGGAGAACGAAGCGGCTCAGAGTCCCGATCTTTTAACTGTAGCATCCCTGCATGTTGCCTAGTAATTACCGCTAATATCCAGCAAATCCGTCGCACTTTTTTCTAGCCTTAATTTTTGGGTACCTAAAATATTTGAGTCTCTAATTCCGGAAATAATGGCCATAACGAGGAACGGGCTGCGGCCCTGTACTCCCCTTGACTTCCTTCTTACACGATAGCATCAAAATGGCAATCGCGAACACTTTCTGTTTTTCGAGAAAAAAAGGGGAAGGGTTCAAACCACTATTCCGCCGACGTTCTAGCCCCCATTACTCCGCAGTACGTGAAGTTACAAAAATGCCGATGACTGCGTTAAATACAGCTCGTCGAACTCTATCTCCAGTATAAAGGACAACTCTCTATCCCTGCCCGTTTGGACGGGAGAGGCCCGCAAATTTAAAAAAAATGGTCATTTTGGCCTTCCAAAACAGACTTTTTTCTACACAAGGAGAACGAAGCGGCTCAGAGTCCCGCCCTTTTAACTGTAGCATCCCAGCACGTTGCCTAGTAATTACCGCTAATATCCAGCAAATCCGTCGCACTTTTTTCTAGCCTTAATTTTTGGGTACCTAAAATATTTGAGTCTCTAATTCCGGAAATAATGGCCATAACGAGGAACGGGCTGCGGCCCTGTACTCCCCTTGACTTCCTTCTTACACGATAGCATCAAAATGGCAATCGCGAACACTTTCTGTTTTTCGAGAAAAAAAAGGGGACCACTATTCCGCCGACGTTCTAGCCGCCATTACTCCGCAGTACGTGAAGTTACAAACATGCCGATGAGTGCGTTAAATACAGCTCGTCGAACTCTATCTCCAGTATAAAGGACAACTCTCTATCCCTGCACGTTTGGACGGGAGAGGCCCGCAAATTTAAAAAAAATGGTCATTTTGGCCTTCCAAAACAGACTTTTTTCTACACAAGGAGAACGAAGCGGCTCAGAGTCCCGACCTTTTAACTGTAGCATCCCAGCATGTTGCCTAGTAATTACCGCTAATATCCAGCAAATCCGTCGCACTTTTTTCTAGCCTTAATTTTTGGGTACCTAAAATATTTGAGTCTCTAATTCCGGAAATAATGGCCATAACGAGGAACGGGCTGCGACCCTGTACTCCCCTTGACTTCCTTCTTACACGATAGCATCAAAATGGCAATCGCGAACACTTTCTGTTTTTCGAGAAAAAAAGGGGAAAGGTTTAAACCACTATTCCGCCGACGTTCTAGCCGCCATTACTCCGCAGTACGTGAAGTTACAAAAATGCCGATGACTGCGTTAAATACAGCTCGTCGAACTCTATCTCCAGTATAAAGGACAACTCTCTATCCCTGCGCGTTTGGACGGGAGAGGCCCGCAAAATTAAAAAAAATGGTCATTTTGGCCTTCCAAAACAGACTTTTTTCTACACAAGGAGAACGAAGCGGCTCAGAGTCCCGCCCTTTTAACTGTAGCATCCCAGCACGCTGCCTAGTAATTACCGCTAATATCCAGCAAATCCGTCGCACTTTTTTCTAGCCTTAATTTTTGGGTACCTAAAATATTTGAGTCTCTAATTCCGGAAATAATGGCCATAACGAGGAACGGGCTGCGGCGCTGTACTCCCCTTGACTTCCTTCTTACACGATAGCATCAAAATGGCAATCGCGAACACTTTCTGTTTTTCGAGAAAAAAAGGGGAAGGGTTTAAACCACTATTCCGCCGACGTTCTAGCCGCCATTACTCCGCAGTACGTGAAGTTACAAAAATGCCGATGAGTGCGTTAAATACAGCTCCTCGAACTCTATCTTCAGTATAAAGGACAACTCTCTATCCCTTCGCGTTTGGACGGGAGAGGCCCGCAAAATTAAAAAAAAATGGTCATTTTGGCCTTCCAAAACAGACTTTTTTCTACACAAGGAGAACGAAGCGGCTCATAGTCCCGTCCTTTTAACTGTAGCATCCCAGCATGCTGCCTAGTAATTACCGCTAATATCCAGGAAATCCGTCGCACTTTTTTCTAGCCTTAATTTTTGGGTACCTAAAATATTTGAGTCTCTAATTCCGGAAATAATGGCCATAACGAGGAACGGGCTGCGGCCCTGTACTCCCCTTGACATCCTTCTTACACGATAGCATCAAAATGGCAATCGCGAACACTTTCTGTTTTTCGAGAAAAAAAGGGGAACCACTATTCCGCCGACGTTCTAGCCGCCATTACTCCGCAGTACGTGAAGTTACAAACATGCCGAGGAGTGCGTTAAATACAGCTCGTCGAACTCTATCGTCAGTATAAAGGACAACTCTCTATCCCTGCACGTTTGGACGGGAGAGGCCCGCAAATTTAAAAAAAATGGTCATTTTGGTCTTCCAAAACAGACTTTTTTCTACACAAGGAGAACGAAGCGGCTCAGAGTCCCGACCTTTTAACTGTAGCATCCCTGCATGTTGCCTAGTAATTACCGCTAATATCCAGCAAATCCGTCGCACTTTTTTCTAGCCTTAATTTTTGGGTACCTAAAATATTTGAGTCTCTAATTCCGGAAATAATGGCCATAACGAGGAACGGGCTGCGGCCCTGTACTCCCCTTGACTTCCTTCTTACACGATAGCATCAAAATGGCAATCGCGAACACTTTCTGTTTTTCGAGAAAAAAAGGGGAAGGGTTCAAACCACTATTCCGCCGACGTTCTAGCCCCCATTACTCCGCAGTACGTGAAGTTACAAACATGCCGATGAGTGCGTTAAATACAGCTCGTCGAACTCTATCGTCAGTATAAAGGACAACTCTCTATCCCTGCGCGTTTGGACGGGAGAGGCCCGCAAAATTTAAAAAAATGGTCATTTTGGCTTTCCAAAACAGACTTTTTTCTACACAAGGAGAACGAAGCGGCTCAGTGTCCCGCCCTTTTAACTGTAGCATCCCAGCATGTTGCCTAGTAATTACCGCTAATATCCAGCAAATCCGTCGCACTTTTTTCTAGCCTTAATTTTTGGGTACCTAAAATATTTGAGTCTCTAATTCCGGAAATATTGGCCATAACGAGGAACGGGCTGCGGCCCTGTACTCCCCTTGACTTCCTTCTTACACGATAGCATCAAAATGGCAATCGCGAACACTTTCTGTTTTTCGAGAAAAAAAGGGGAACCACTATTCCGCCGACGTTCTAGCCGCCATTACTCCGCAGTACGTGAAGTTACAAAAATGCCGATGAGTGCGTTAAATACAGCTCGTCGAACTCTATCTTCAGTATAAAGGACAACCCTCTATCCCTGCGCGTTTGGACGGGAGAGGCCCGCAAAATTAAAAAAAAATGGTCATTTTGGCCTTCCAAAACAGACTTTTTTCTACACAAGGAGAACGAAGCGGCTCAGTGTCCCGCCCTTTTAACTGTAGCATCCCAGCATGCTGCCTAGTAATTACCGCTAATATCCAGCAAATCCGTCGCACTTTTTTCTAGCCTTAATTTTTGGGTACCTAAAATATTTGAGTCTCTAATTCCGGAAATAATGGCCATAACGAGGAACGGGCTGCGGCCCTGTACTCCCCTTGACTTCCTTCTTACACGATAGCATCAAAATGGCAATCGCGAACACTTTCTGTTTTTCCGCCGACGTTCTAGCCGCCATTACTCCGCAGTACGTGAAGTTACAAAAATGCCGATGAGTGCGTTAAATACAGCTAGTCGAACTCTATCTTCAGTATAAAGGACAACCCTCTATCCCTGCGCGTTTGGACGGGAGAGGCCCGCAAAATTAAAAAAAATGGTCATTTTGGCCTTCCAAAACAGACTTTTTTCTACACAAGGAGAGCGAAGCGGCTCAGTGTCCCGCCCTTTTAACTGTAGCATCCCAGCATGTTGCCTAGTAATTACCGCTAATATCCAGCAAATCCGTCGCACTTTTTTCTAGCCTTAATTTTTGGGTACCTAAAATAATTGAGTCTCTAATTCCGGAAATATTGGCCATAACGAGGAACGGGCTGCGGCCCTGTACTCCCCTTGACTTCCTTCTTACACGATAGCATCAAAATGGCAATCGCGAACACTTTCTGTTTTTCGAGAAAAAAAGGGGAAAGGTTTAAACCACTATTCCGCCGACGTTCTAGCCGCCATTACTCCGCAGTACGTGAAGTTACAAAAATGCCAATGACTGCGTTAAATAAAGCTCGTCGAACTCTATCTCCAGTATAAAGGACAACTCTCTATCCCTGCGCGTTTGGACGGGAGAGGCCCGCAAAATTAAAAAAAATGGTCATTTTGGCCTTCCAAAACAGACTTTTTTCTACACAAGAAGAACGAAGCGGCTCAGAGTCCCGCCCTTTTAACTGTAGCATCCCAGCATGTTGCCTAGTAATTACCGCTAATATCCAGCAAATCCGTCGCACTTTTTTCTAGCCTTAATTTTTGGGTCCCTAAAATATTTGAGTCTCTAATTCCGGAAATAATGGCCATAATGAGGAACGGGCTGCGGCCCTGTACTCCCCTTGACTTCCTTCTTACACGATAGCATCAAAATGGCAATCGCGAACACTTTCTGTTTTTCGAGAAAAAAAGGGGAAGTGTTTAAACCACTATTCCGCCGACGTTCTAGCCGCCATTACTCCGCAGTACGTGAAGTTACAAACATGCCGATGAGTGCGTTAAATACAGCTCGTCGAACTCTATCGTCAGTATAAAGGACAACTCTCTATCCCTGCGCGTTTGGACGGGAGAGGCCCGCAAAATTTAAAAAAATGGTCATTTTGGCTTTCCAAAACAGACTTTTTTCTACACAAGGAGAACGAAGCGGCTCAGTGTCCCGCCCTTTTAACTGTAGCATCCCAGCATGTTGCCTAGTAATTACCGCTAATATCCAGCAAATCCGTCGCACTTTTTTCTAGCCTTAATTTTTGGGTACCTAAAATATTTGAGTCTCTAATTCCGGAAATATTGGCCATAACGAGGAACGGGCTGCGGCCCTGTACTCCCCTTGACTTCCTTCTTACACGATAGCATCAAAATGGCAATCGCGAACACTTTCTGTTTTTCGAGAAAAAAAGGGGAACCACTATTCCGCCGACGTTCTAGCCGCCATTACTCCGCAGTACGTGAAGTTACAAAAATGCCGATGAGTGCGTTAAATACAGCTCGTCGAACTCTATCTTCAGTATAAAGGACAACCCTCTATCCCTGCGCGTTTGGACGGGAGAGGCCCGCAAAATTAAAAAAAAATGGTCATTTTGGCCTTCCAAAACAGACTTTTTTCTACACAAGGAGAACGAAGCGGCTCAGTGTCCCGCCCTTTTAACTGTAGCATCCCAGCATGCTGCCTAGTAATTACCGCTAATATCCAGCAAATCCGTCGCACTTTTTTCTAGCCTTAATTTTTGGGTACCTAAAATATTTGAGTCTCTAATTCCGGAAATAATGGCCATAACGAGGAACGGGCTGCGGCCCTGTACTCCCCTTGACTTCCTTCTTACACGATAGCATCAAAATGGCAATCGCGAACACTTTCTGTTTTTCCGCCGACGTTCTAGCCGCCATTACTCCGCAGTACGTGAAGTTACAAAAATGCCGATGAGTGCGTTAAATACAGCTAGTCGAACTCTATCTTCAGTATAAAGGACAACCCTCTATCCCTGCGCGTTTGGACGGGAGAGGCCCGCAAAATTAAAAAAAATGGTCATTTTGGCCTTCCAAAACAGACTTTTTTCTACACAAGGAGAGCGAAGCGGCTCAGTGTCCCGCCCTTTTAACTGTAGCATCCCAGCATGTTGCCTAGTAATTACCGCTAATATCCAGCAAATCCGTCGCACTTTTTTCTAGCCTTAATTTTTGGGTACCTAAAATAATTGAGTCTCTAATTCCGGAAATATTGGCCATAACGAGGAACGGGCTGCGGCCCTGTACTCCCCTTGACTTCCTTCTTACACGATAGCATCAAAATGGCAATCGCGAACACTTTCTGTTTTTCGAGAAAAAAAGGGGAACCACTATTCCGCCGACGTTCTAGCCGCCATTACTCCGCAGTACGTGAAGTTACAAACATGCCGAGGAGTGCGTTAAATACAGCTCGTCGAACTCTATCGTCAGTATAAAGGACAACTCTCTATCCCTGCACGTTTGGACGGGAGAGGCCCGCAAATTTAAAAAAAATGGTCATTTTGGTCTTCCAAAACAGACTTTTTTCTACACAAGGAGAACGAAGCGGCTCAGAGTCCCGATCTTTTAACTGTAGCATCCCTGCATGTTGCCTAGTAATTACCGCTAATATCCAGCAAATCCGTCGCACTTTTTTCTAGCCTTAATTTTTGGGTACCTAAAATATTTGAGTCTCTAATTCCGGAAATAATGGCCATAACGAGGAACGGGCTGCGGCCCTGTACTCCCCTTGACTTCCTTCTTACACGATAGCATCAAAATGGCAATCGCGAACACTTTCTGTTTTTCGAGAAAAAAAGGGGAAGGGTTCAAACCACTATTCCGCCGACGTTCTAGCCCCCATTACTCCGCAGTACGTGAAGTTACAAAAATGCCGATGACTGCGTTAAATACAGCTCGTCGAACTCTATCTCCAGTATAAAGGACAACTCTCTATCCCTGCCCGTTTGGACGGGAGAGGCCCGCAAATTTAAAAAAAATGGTCATTTTGGCCTTCCAAAACAGACTTTTTTCTACACAAGGAGAACGAAGCGGCTCAGAGTCCCGCCCTTTTAACTGTAGCATCCCAGCACGTTGCCTAGTAATTACCGCTAATATCCAGCAAATCCGTCGCACTTTTTTCTAGCCTTAATTTTTGGGTACCTAAAATATTTGAGTCTCTAATTCCGGAAATAATGGCCATAACGAGGAACGGGCTGCGGCGCTGTACTCCCCTTGACTTCCTTCTTACACGATAGCATCAAAATGGCAATCGCGAACACTTTCTGTTTTTCGAGAAAAAAAGGGGAAGGGTTTAAACCACTATTCCGCCGACGTTCTAGCCGCCATTACTCCGCAGTACGTGAAGTTACAAAAATGCCGATGAGTGCGTTAAATACAGCTCCTCGAACTCTATCTTCAGTATAAAGGACAACTCTCTATCCCTTCGCGTTTGGACGGGAGAGGCCCGCAAAATTAAAAAAAAATGGTCATTTTGGCCTTCCAAAACAGACTTTTTTCTACACAAGGAGAACGAAGCGGCTCATAGTCCCGTCCTTTTAACTGTAGCATCCCAGCATGCTGCCTAGTAATTACCGCTAATATCCAGGAAATCCGTCGCACTTTTTTCTAGCCTTAATTTTTGGGTACCTAAAATATTTGAGTCTCTAATTCCGGAAATAATGGCCATAACGAGGAACGGGCTGCGGCCCTGTACTCCCCTTGACATCCTTCTTACACGATAGCATCAAAATGGCAATCGCGAACACTTTCTGTTTTTCGAGAAAAAAAGGGGAACCACTATTCCGCCGACGTTCTAGCCGCCATTACTCCGCAGTACGTGAAGTTACAAACATGCCGAGGAGTGCGTTAAATACAGCTCGTCGAACTCTATCGTCAGTATAAAGGACAACTCTCTATCCCTGCACGTTTGGACGGGAGAGGCCCGCAAATTTAAAAAAAATGGTCATTTTGGTCTTCCAAAACAGACTTTTTTCTACACAAGGAGAACGAAGCGGCTCAGAGTCCCGACCTTTTAACTGTAGCATCCCTGCATGTTGCCTAGTAATTACCGCTAATATCCAGCAAATCCGTCGCACTTTTTTCTAGCCTTAATTTTTGGGTACCTAAAATATTTGAGTCTCTAATTCCGGAAATAATGGCCATAACGAGGAACGGGCTGCGGCCCTGTACTCCCCTTGACTTCCTTCTTACACGATAGCATCAAAATGGCAATCGCGAACACTTTCTGTTTTTCGAGAAAAAAAGGGGAAGGGTTCAAACCACTATTCCGCCGACGTTCTAGCCCCCATTACTCCGCAGTACGTGAAGTTACAAAAATGCCGATGACTGCGTTAAATACAGCTCGTCGAACTCTATCTCCAGTATAAAGGACAACTCTCTATCCCTGCCCGTTTGGACGGGAGAGGCCCGCAAATTTAAAAAAAATGGTCATTTTGGCCTTCCAAAACAGACTTTTTTCTACACAAGGAGAACGAAGCGGCTCAGAGTCCCGCCCTTTTAACTGTAGCATCCCAGCACGTTGCCTAGTAATTACCGCTAATATCCAGCAAATCCGTCGCACTTTTTTCTAGCCTTAATTTTTGGGTACCTAAAATATTTGAGTCTCTAATTCCGGAAATAATGGCCATAACGAGGAACGGGCTGCGGCCCTGTACTCCCCTTGACTTCCTTCTTACACGATAGCATCAAAATGGCAATCGCGAACACTTTCTGTTTTTCCGCCGACGTTCTAGCCGCCATTACTCCGCAGTACGTGAAGTTACAAAAATGCCGATGTGTGCGTTAAATACAGCTCGTCGAACTCTATCTTCAGTATAAAGGACAACCCTCTATCCCTGCGCGTTTGGACGGGAGAGGCCCGCAAAATTAAAAAAAATGGTCATTTTGGCCTTCCAAAACAGGCTTTTTTCTACACAAGGAGAACGAAGCGGCTCAGAGTCCCGCCCTTTTAACTGTAGCATCCCAGCATGTTGCCTAGTAATTACCGCTAATATCCAGCAAATCCGTCGCACTTTTTTCTAGCCTTAATTTTTGGGTACCTAAAATATTTGAGTCTCTAATTCCGGAAATAATGGCCATAACGAGGAACGGGCTGCGGCCCTGTACTCCCCTTGACTTCCTTCTTACACGATAGCATCAAAATGGCAATCGCGAACACTTTCTGTTTTTCGAGAAAAAAAGGGGAAAGGTTTAAACCACTATTCCGCCGACGTTCTAGCCGCCATTACTCCGCAGTACGTGAAGTTACAAAAATGCCGATGAGTGCGTTAAATACAGCTCGTCGAACTCTATCGTCAGTATAAAGGACAACTCTCTATCCCTGCGCGTTTGGACGGGAGAGGCCCGCAAAATTAAAAAAAATGGTCATTTTGGCCTTCCAAAACAGATTTTTTCTACACAAGGAGAACGAAGCGGCTCAGTGTCCCGCCCTTTTAACTGTAGCAACCCAGCATGTTGCCTAGTAATTACCGCTAATATCCAGCAAATCCGTCACACTTTTTTCTAGCCTTAATTTTTGGGTACCTAAAATATTTGAGTCTCTAATTCCGGAAATAATGGCCATAACGAGGAACGGGCTGCGGCCCTGTACTCCCCTTGACTTCCTTCTTACACGATAGCATCAAAATGGCAATTGCGAACACTTTCTGTTTTTCGAGAAAAAAAGGGGAACCACTATTCCGCCGACGTTCTAGCCGCCATTACTCCGCAGTACGTGAAGTTACAAACATGCCGATGAGTGCGTTAAATACAGCTCGTCGAACTCTATCGTCAGTATAAAGGACAACTCTCTATCCCTGCGCGTTTGGACGGGAGAGGCCCGCAAAATTTAAAAAAATGGTCATTTTGGCTTTCCAAAACAGACTTTTTTCTACACAAGGAGAACGAAGCGGCTCAGTGTCCCGCCCTTTTAACTGTAGCATCCCAGCATGTTGCCTAGTAATTACCGCTAATATCCAGCAAATCCGTCGCACTTTTTTCTAGCCTTAATTTTTGGGTACCTAAAATATTTGAGTCTCTAATTCCGGAAATATTGGCCATAACGAGGAACGGGCTGCGGCCCTGTACTCCCCTTGACTTCCTTCTTACACGATAGCATCAAAATGGCAATCGCGAACACTTTCTGTTTTTCGAGAAAAAAAGGGGAACCACTATTCCGCCGACGTTCTAGCCGCCATTACTCCGCAGTACGTGAAGTTACAAAAATGACGATGAGTGCGTTAAATACAGCTCGTCGAACTCTATCTTCAGTATAAAGGACAACCCTCTATCCCTGCGCGTTTGGACGGGAGAGGCCCGCAAAATTAAAAAAAAATGGTCATTTTGGCCTTCCAAAACAGACTTTTTTCTACACAAGGAGAACGAAGCGGCTCAGTGTCCCGCCCTTTTAACTGTAGCATCCCAGCATGCTGCCTAGTAATTACCGCTAATATCCAGCAAATACGTCGCACTTTTTTCTAGCCTTAATTTTTGGGTACCTAAAATATTTGAGTCTCTAATTCCGGAAATAATGGCCATAACGAGGAACGGGCTGCGGCCCTGTACTCCCCTTGACTTCCTTCTTACACGATAGCATCAAAATGGCAATCGCGAACACTTTCTGTTTTTCCGCCGACGTTCTAGCCGCCATTACTCCGCAGTACGTGAAGTTACAAAAATGCCGATGAGTGCGTTAAATACAGCTAGTCGAACTCTATCTTCAGTATAAAGGACAACCCTCTATCCCTGCGCGTTTGGACGGGAGAGGCCCGCAAAATTAAAAAAAATGGTCATTTTGGCCTTCCAAAACAGACTTTTTTCTACACAAGGAGAGCGAAGCGGCTCAGTGTCCCGCCCTTTTAACTGTAGCATCCCAGCATGTTGCCTAGTAATTACCGCTAATATCCAGCAAATCCGTCGCACTTTTTTCTAGCCTTAATTTTTGGGTACCTAAAATAATTGAGTCTCTAATTCCGGAAATATTGGCCATAACGAGGAACGGGCTGCGGCCCTGTACTCCCCTTGACTTCCTTCTTACACGATAGCATCAAAATGGCAATCGCGAACACTTTCTGTTTTTCGAGAAAAAAAGGGGAAAGGTTTAAACCACTATTCCGCCGACGTTCTAGCCGCCATTACTCCGCAGTACGTGAAGTTACAAAAATGCCAATGACTGCGTTAAATAAAGCTCGTCGAACTCTATCTCCAGTATAAAGGACAACTCTCTATCCCTGCGCGTTTGGACGGGAGAGGCCCGCAAAATTAAAAAAAATGGTCATTTTGGCCTTCCAAAACAGACTTTTTTCTACACAAGAAGAACGAAGCGGCTCAGAGTCCCGCCCTTTTAACTGTAGCATCCCAGCATGTTGCCTAGTAATTACCGCTAATATCCAGCAAATCCGTCGCACTTTTTTCTAGCCTTAATTTTTGGGTCCCTAAAATATTTGAGTCTCTAATTCCGGAAATAATGGCCATAATGAGGAACGGGCTGCGGCCCTGTACTCCCCTTGACTTCCTTCTTACACGATAGCATCAAAATGGCAATCGCGAACACTTTCTGTTTTTCGAGAAAAAAAGGGGAAGTGTTTAAACCACTATTCCGCCGACGTTCTAGCCGCCATTACTCCGCAGTACGTGAAGTTACAAAAATGCCGATGACTGCGTTAAATACAGCTCGTCGAACTCTATCTCCAGTTTAAAGGACAACTCTCTATCCCTGCGCGTTTGGACGGGAGAGGCCCGCAAAATTAAAAAAAATGGTCATTTTGGCCTTCCAAAACAGACTTTTTTCTACACAAGGAGAACGAAGCGGCTCAGAGTCCCGCCCTTTTAACTGTAGCATCCCAGCACGCTGCCTAGTAATTACCGCTAATATCCAGCAAATCCGTCGCACTTTTTTCTAGCCTTAATTTTTGGGTACCTAAAATATTTGAGTCTCTAATTCCGGAAATAATGGCCATAACGAGGAACGGGCTGCGGCGCTGTACTCCCCTTGACTTCCTTCTTACACGATAGCATCAAAATGGCAATCGCGAACACTTTCTGTTTTTCGAGAAAAAAAGGGGAAGGGTTTAAACCACTATTCCGCCGACGTTCTAGCCGCCATTACTCCGCAGTACGTGAAGTTACAAAAATGCCGATGAGTGCGTTAAATACAGCTCCTCGAACTCTATCTTCAGTATAAAGGACAACTCTCTATACCTTCGCGTTTGGACGGGAGAGGCCCGCAAAACTAAAAAAAAATGGTCATTTTGGCCTTCCAAAACAGACTTTTTTCTACACAAGGAGAACGAAGCGGCTCATAGTCCCGTCCTTTTAACTGTAGCATCCCAGCATGCTGCCTAGTAATTACCGCTAATATCCAGGAAATCCGTCGCACTTTTTTCTAGCCTTAATTTTTGGGTACCTAAAATATTTGAGTCTCTAATTCCGGAAATAATGGCCATAACGAGGAACGGGCTGCGGCCCTGTACTCCCCTTGACTTCCTTCTTACACGATAGCATCAAAATGGCAATCGCGAACACTTTCTGTTTTTCGAGAAAAAAAGGGGAAGGGTTCAAACCACTATTCCGCCGACGTTCTAGCCCCCATTACTCCGCAGTACGTGAAGTTACAAAAATGCCGATGACTGCGTTAAATACAGCTCGTCGAACTCTATCTCCAGTATAAAGGACAACTCTCTATCCCTGCCCGTTTGGACGGGAGAGGCCCGCAAATTTAAAAAAAATGGTCATTTTGGCCTTCCAAAACAGACTTTTTTCTACACAAGGAGAACGAAGCGGCTCAGAGTCCCGCCCTTTTAACTGTAGCATCCCAGCACGTTGCCTAGTAATTACCGCTAATATCCAGCAAATCCGTCGCACTTTTTTCTAGCCTTAATTTTTGGGTACCTAAAATATTTGAGTCTCTAATTCCGGAAATAATGGCCATAACGAGGAACGGGCTGCGGCCCTGTACTCCCCTTGACTTCCTTCTTACACGATAGCATCAAAATGGCAATCGCGAACACTTTCTGTTTTTCCGCCGACGTTCTAGCCGCCATTACTCCGCAGTACGTGAAGTTACAAAAATGCCGATGTGTGCGTTAAATACAGCTCGTCGAACTCTATCTTCAGTATAAAGGACAACCCTCTATCCCTGCGCGTTTGGACGGGAGAGGCCCGCAAAATTAAAAAAAATGGTCATTTTGGCCTTCCAAAACAGGCTTTTTTCTACACAAGGAGAACGAAGCGGCTCAGAGTCCCGCCCTTTTAACTGTAGCATCCCAGCATGTTGCCTAGTAATTACCGCTAATATCCAGCAAATCCGTCGCACTTTTTTCTAGCCTTAATTTTTGGGTACCTAAAATATTTGAGTCTCTAATTCCGGAAATAATGGCCATAACGAGGAACGGGCTGCGGCCCTGTACTCCCCTTGACTTCCTTCTTACACGATAGCATCAAAATGGCAATCGCGAACACTTTCTGTTTTTCGAGAAAAAAAGGGGAAAGGTTTAAACCACTATTCCGCCGACGTTCTAGCCGCCATTACTCCGCAGTACGTGAAGTTACAAAAATGCCGATGAGTGCGTTAAATACACCTCGTCGAACTCTATCGTCAGTATAAAGGACAACTCTCTATCCCTGCGCGTTTGGACGGGAGAGGCCCGCAAAATTAAAAAAAATGGTCATTTTGGCCTTCCAAAACAGATTTTTTCTACACAAGGAGAACGAAGCGGCTCAGTGTCCCGCCCTTTTAACTGTAGCAACCCAGCATGTTGCCTAGTAATTACCGCTAATATCCAGCAAATCCGTCACACTTTTTTCTAGCCTTAATTTTTGGGTACCTAAAATATTTGAGTCTCTAATTCCGGAAATAATGGCCATAACGAGGAACGGGCTGCGGCCCTGTACTCCCCTTGACTTCCTTCTTACACGACAGCATCAAAATGGCAATCGCGAACACTTTCTGTTTTTCGAGAAAAAAAGGGGAACCACTATTCCGCCGACGTTCTAGCCGCCATTACTCCGCAGTACGTGAAGTTACAAACATGCCGATGAGTGCGTTAAATACAGCTCGTCGAACTCTATCGTCAGTATAAAGGACAACTCTCTATCCCTGCGCGTTTGGACGGGAGAGGCCCGCAAAATTTAAAAAAATGGTCATTTTGGCTTTCCAAAACAGACTTTTTTCTACACAAGGAGAACGAAGCGGCTCAGTGTCCCGCCCTTTTAACTGTAGCATCCCAGCATGTTGCCTAGTAATTACCGCTAATATCCAGCAAATCCGTCGCACTTTTTTCTAGCCTTAATTTTTGGGTACCTAAAATATTTGAGTCTCTAATTCCGGAAATATTGGCCATAACGAGGAACGGGCTGCGGCCCTGTACTCCCCTTGACTTCCTTCTTACACGATAGCATCAAAATGGCAATCGCGAACACTTTCTGTTTTTCGAGAAAAAAAGGGGAACCACTATTCCGCCGACGTTCTAGCCGCCATTACTCCGCAGTACGTGAAGTTACAAAAATGACGATGAGTGCGTTAAATACAGCTCGTCGAACTCTATCTTCAGTATAAAGGACAACCCTCTATCCCTGCGCGTTTGGACGGGAGAGGCCCGCAAAATTTAAAAAAAATGGTCATTTTGGCCTTCCAAAACAGACTTTTTTCTACACAAGGAGAACGAAGCGGCTCAGTGTCCCGCCCTTTTAACTGTAGCATCCCAGCATGCTGCCTAGTAATTACCGCTAATATCCAGCAAATCCGTCGCACTTTTTTCTAGCCTTAATTTTTGGGTACCTAAAATATTTGAGTCTCTAATTCCGGAAATAATGGCCATAACGAGGAACGGGCTGCGGCCCTGTACTCCCCTTGACTTCCTTCTTACACGATAGCATCAAAATGGCAATCGCGAACACTTTCTGTTTTTCCGCCGACGTTCTAGCCGCCATTACTCCGCAGTACGTGAAGTTACAAAAATGCCGATGAGTGCGTTAAATACAGCTAGTCGAACTCTATCTTCAGTATAAAGGACAACCCTCTATCCCTGCGCGTTTGGACGGGAGAGGCCCGCAAAATTAAAAAAAATGGTCATTTTGGCCTTCCAAAACAGACTTTTTTCTACACAAGGAGAGCGAAGCGGCTCAGTGTCCCGCCCTTTTAACTGTAGCATCCCAGCATGTTGCCTAGTAATTACCGCTAATATCCAGCAAATCCGTCGCACTTTTTTCTAGCCTTAATTTTTGGGTACCTAAAATAATTGAGTCTCTAATTCCGGAAATATTGGCCATAACGAGGAACGGGCTGCGGCCCTGTACTCCCCTTGACTTCCTTCTTACACGATAGCATCAAAATGGCAATCGCGAACACTTTCTGTTTTTCGAGAAAAAAAGGGGAAAGGTTTAAACCACTATTCCGCCGACGTTCTAGCCGCCATTACTCCGCAGTACGTGAAGTTACAAAAATGCCAATGACTGCGTTAAATAAAGCTCGTCGAACTCTATCTCCAGTATAAAGGACAACTCTCTATCCCTGCGCGTTTGGACGGGAGAGGCCCGCAAAATTAAAAAAAATGGTCATTTTGGCCTTCCAAAACAGACTTTTTTCTACACAAGAAGAACGAAGCGGCTCAGAGTCCCGCCCTTTTAACTGTAGCATCCCAGCATGTTGCCTAGTAATTACCGCTAATATCCAGCAAATCCGTCGCACTTTTTTCTAGCCTTAATTTTTGGGTACCTAAAATATTTGAGTCTCTAATTCCGGAAATAATGGCCATAACGAGGAACGGGCTGCGGCGCTGTACTCCCCTTGACTTCCTTCTTACACGATAGCATCAAAATGGCAATCGCGAACACTTTCTGTTTTTCGAGAAAAAAAGGGGAAGGGTTTAAACCACTATTCCGCCGACGTTCTAGCCGCCATTACTCCGCAGTACGTGAAGTTACAAAAATGCCGATGAGTGCGTTATATACAGCTCCTCGAACTCTATCTTCAGTATAAAGGACAACTCTCTATCCCTTCGCGTTTGGACGGGAGAGGCCCGCAAAATTAAAAAAAAATGGTCATTTTGGCCTTCCAAAACAGACTTTTTTCTACACAAGGAGAACGAAGCGGCTCATAGTCCCGTCCTTTTAACTGTAGCATCCCAGCATGCTGCCTAGTAATTACCGCTAATATCCAGGAAATCCGTCGCACTTTTTTCTAGCCTTAATTTTTGGGTACCTAAAATATTTGAGTCTCTAATTCCGGAAATAATGGCCATAACGAGGAACGGGCTGCGGCCCTGTACTCCCCTTGACTTCCTTCTTACACGATAGCATCAAAATGGCAATCGCGAACACTTTCTGTTTTTCGAGAAAAAAAGGGGAACCACTATTCCGCCGACGTTCTAGCCGCCATTACTCCGCAGTACGTGAAGTTACAAACATGCCGAGGAGTGCGTTAAATACAGCTCGTCGAACTCTATCGTCAGTATAAAGGACAACTCTCTATCCCTGCACGTTTGGACGGGAGAGGCCCGCAAATTTAAAAAAAATGGTCATTTTGGTCTTCCAAAACAGACTTTTTTCTACACAAGGAGAACGAAGCGGCTCAGAGTCCCTATCTTTTAACTGTAGCATCCCTGCATGTTGCCTAGTAATTACCGCTAATATCCAGCAAATCCGTCGCACTTTTTTCTAGCCTTAATTTTTGGGTACCTAAAATATTTGAGTCTCTAATTCCGGAAATAATGGCCATAACGAGGAACGGGCTGCGGCCCTGTACTCCCCTTGACTTCCTTCTTACACGATAGCATCAAAATGGCAATCGCGAACACTTTCTGTTTTTCGAGAAAAAAAGGGGAAGGGTTCAAACCACTATTCCGCCGACGTTCTAGCCCCCATTACTCCGCAGTACGTGAAGTTACAAAAATGCCGATGACTGCGTTAAATACAGCTCGTCGAACTCTATCTCCAGTATAAAGGACAACTCTCTATCCCTGCCCGTTTGGACGGGAGAGGCCCGGAAATTTAAAAAAAATGGTCATTTTGGCCTTCCAAAACAGACTTTTTTCTACACAAGGAGAACGAAGCGGCTCAGAGTCCCGCCCTTTTAACTGTAGCATCCCAGCACGTTGCCTAGTAATTACCGCTAATATCCAGCAAATCCGTCGCACTTTTTTCTAGCCTTAATTTTTGGGTACCTAAAATATTTGAGTCTCTAATTCCGGAAATAATGGCCATAACGAGGAACGGGCTGCGGCCCTGTACTCCCCTTGACTTCCTTCTTACACGATAGCATCAAAATGGCAATCGCGAACACTTTCTGTTTTTCGAGAAAAAAAAGGGGACCACTATTCCGCCGACGTTCTAGCCGCCATTACTCCGCAGTACGTGAAGTTACAAACATGCCGATGAGTGCGTTAAATACAGCTCGTCGAACTCTATCTCCAGTATAAAGGACAACTCTCTATCCCTGCACGTTTGGACGGGAGAGGCCCGCAAATTTAAAAAAAATGGTCATTTTGGCCTTCCAAAACAGACTTTTTTCTACACAAGGAGAACGAAGCGGCTCAGAGTCCCGACCTTTTAACTGTAGCATCCCAGCATGTTGCCTAGTAATTACCGCTAATATCCAGCAAATCCGCCGCACTTTTTTCTAGCCTTAATTTTTGGGTACCTAAAATATTTGAGTCTCTAATTCCGGAAATAATGGCCATAACGAGGAACGGGCTGCGACCCTGTACTCCCCTTGACTTCCTTCTTACACGATAGCATCAAAATGGCAATCGCGAACACTTTCTGTTTTTCGAGAAACAAAGGGGAAAGGTTTAAACCACTATTCCGCCGACGTTCTAGCCGCCATTACTCCGCAGTACGTGAAGTTACAAAAATGCCAATGACTGCGTTAAATACAGCTCGTCGAACTCTATCTCCAGTATAAAGGACAACTCTCTATCCCTGCGCGTTTGGACGGGAGAGGCCCGCAAAATTAAAAAAAATGGTCATTTTGGCCTTCCAAAACAGACTTTTTTCTACACAAGGAGAACGAAGCGGCTCAGAGTCCCGCCCTTTTAACTGTAGCATCCCAGCATGTTGCCTAGTAATTACCGCTAATATCCAGCAAATCCGTCGCACTTTTTTCTAGCCTTAATTTTTGGGTACCTAAAATATTTGAGTCTCTAATTCCGGAAATAATGGCCATAATGAGGAACGGGCTGCGGCCCTGTACTCCCCTTGACTTCCTTCTTACACGATAGCATCAAAATGGCAATCGCGAACACTTTCTGTTTTTCGAGAAAAAAAGGGGAAGTGTTTAAACCACTATTCCGCCGACGTTCTAGCCGCCATTACTCCGCAGTACGTGAAGTTACAAAAATGCCGATGACTGCGTTAAATACAGCTCGTCGAACTCTATCTCCAGTATAAAGGACAACTCTCTATCCCTGCGCGTTTGGACGGGAGAGGCCCGCAAAATTAAAAAAAATGGTCATTTTGGCCTTCCAAAACAGACTTTTTTCTACACAAGGAGAACGAAGCGGCTCAGAGTCCCGCCCTTTTAACTGTAGCATCCCAGCACGCTGCCTAGTAATTACCGCTAATATCCAGCAAATCCGTCGCACTTTTTTCTAGCCTTAATTTTTGGGTACCTAAAATATTTGAGTCTCTAATTCCGGAAATAATGGCCATAACGAGGAACGGGCTGCGGCGCTGTACTCCCCTTGACTTCCTTCTTACACGATAGCATCAAAATGGCAATCGCGAACACTTTCTGTTTTTCGAGAAAAAAAGGGGAAGGGTTTAAACCACTATTCCGCCGACGTTCTAGCCGCCATTACTCCGCAGTACGTGAAGTTACAAAAATGCCGATGAGTGCGTTAAATACAGCTCGTCGAACTCTATCGTCAGTATAAAGGACAACTCTCTATCCCTGCGCGTTTGGACGGGAGAGGCCCGCAAAATTAAAAAAAAATGGTCATTTTGGCCTTCCAAAACAGATTTTTTCTACACAAGGAGAACGAAGCGGCTCAGTCTCCCGCCCTTTTTACTGTAGCATCCCAGCATGTAGCCTAGTAATTACCGCTAATATCCAGCAAATCCGTCGCACTTTTTTCTAGCCTTAATTTTTGGGTACCTAAAATATTTGAGTCTCTAATTCCGGAAATAATGGCCATAACGAGGAACGGGCTGCGGCCCTGTACTCCCCTTGACATCCTTCTTACACGATAGCATCAAAATGGCAATCGCGAACACTTTCTGTTTTTCGAGAAAAAAAGGGGAACCACTATTCCGCCGACGTTCTAGCCGCCATTACTCCGCAGTACGTGAAGTTACAAAAATGCCGATGAGTGCGTTATATACAGCTCCTCGAACTCTATCTTCAGTATAAAGGACAACTCTCTATCCCTGCGCGTTTGGACGGGAGAGGCCCGCAAAATTAAAAAAAAATGGTCATTTTGGCCTTCCAAAACAGACTTTTTTCTACACAAGGAGAACGAAGCGGCTCAGAGTCTCGTCCTTTTAACTGTAGCATCACAGCATGCTGCCTAGTAATTACCGCTAATATCCAGCATATCCGTCGCACTTTTTTCTAGCCTTAATTTTGGGTACCTAAAATATTTGAGTCTCTAATTCCGGAAATAATGGCCATAACGAGGAAGGGCTGCGGCCGTGTACTCCCCTTGACTTCCTTCTTACACGATAGCATCAAAATGGCAATCGCGAACACTTTCTGTTTTTCGAGAAAAAAAGGGGAAGGGTTTAAACCACTATTCCGCCGACGTTCTAGCCGCCATTACTCCGCAGTACGTGAAGTTACAAAAATGCCGATGACTGCGTTAAATACAGCTCGTCGAACTCTATCTCCAGTATAAAGGACAACTCTCTATCCCTGCGCGTTTGGACGGGAGAGGCCCGCAAAATTAAAAAAAATGGTCATTTTGGCCTTCCAAAACAGACTTTTTTCTACACAAGGAGAACGAAGCGGCTCAGAGTCCCGCCCTTTTTACTGTAGCATCCCAGCATGTTGCCTAGTAATTACCGCTAATATCCAGCAAATCCGTCGCACTTTTTTCTAGCCTTAATTTTTGGGTACCTAAAATATTTGAGTCTCTAATTCCGGAAATAATGGCCATAACGAGGAACGGGCTGCGGCCCTGTACTCCCCTTGACTTCCTTCTTACACGATAGCATCAAAATGGCAATCGCGAACACTTTCTGTTTTTCGAGAAAAAAAGGGGAAGGGTTCAAACCACTATTCCGCCGACGTTCTAGCCCCCATTACTCCGCAGTACGTGAAGTTACAAAAATGCCGATCACTGCGTTAAATACAGCTCGTCGAACTCTATCTCCAGTATAAAGGACAACTCTCTATCCCTGCGCGTTTGGACGGGAGAGGCCCGCAAAATTAAAAAAAATGGTCATTTTGGCCTTCCAAAACAGACTTTTTTCTACACAAGGAGAACGAAGCGGCTCAGAGTCCCGCCCTTTTAACTGTAGCATACCAGCATGTTGCCTAGTAATTACCGCTAATATCCAGCAAATCCGTCGCACTTTTTTCTAGCCTTAATTTTTGGGTACCTAAAATATTTGAGTCTCTAATTCCGGAAATAATGGCCATAATGAGGAACGGGCTGCGGCCCTGTACTCCCCTTGACTTCCTTCTTACACGATAGCATCAAAATGGCAATCGCGAACACTTTCTGTTTTTCGAGAAACAAAGGGGAAAGGTTTAAACCACTATTCCGCCGACGTTCTAGCCGCCATTACTCCGCAGTACGTGAAGTTACAAAAATGCCAATGACTGCGTTAAATACAGCTCGTCGAACTCTATCTCCAGTATAAAGGACAACTCTCTATCCCTGCGCGTTTGGACGGGAGAGGCCCGCAAAATTAAAAAAAATGGTCATTTTGGCCTTCCAAAACAGACTTTTTTCTACACAAGGAGAACGAAGCGGCTCAGAGTCCCGCCCTTTTAACTGTAGCATCCCAGCATGTTGCCTAGTAATTACCGCTAATATCCAGCAAATCCGTCGCACTTTTTTCTAGCCTTAATTTTTGGGTACCTAAAATATTTGAGTCTCTAATTCCGGAAATAATGGCCATAATGAGGAACGGGCTGCGGCTCTGTACTCCCCTTGACTTCCTTCTTACACGATAGCATCAAAATGGCAATCGCGAACACTTTCTGTTTTTCGAGAAAAAAAGGGGAAGTGTTTAAACCACTATTCCGCCGACGTTCTAGCCGCCATTACTCCGCAGTACGTGAAGTTACAAAAATGCCGATGACTGCGTTAAATACAGCTCGTCGAACTCTATCTCCAGTATAAAGGACAACTCTCTATCCCTGCGCGTTTGGACGGGAGAGGCCCGCAAAATTAAAAAAAATGGTCATTTTGGCCTTCCAAAACAGACTTTTTTCTACACAAGGAGAACGAAGCGGCTCAGAGTCCCGCCCTTTTAACTGTAGCATCCCAGCACGCTGCCTAGTAATTACCGCTAATATCCAGCAAATCCGTCGCACTTTTTTCTAGCCTTAATTTTTGGGTACCTAAAATATTTGAGTCTCTAATTCCGGAAATAATGGCCATAACGAGGAACGGGCTGCGGCGCTGTACTCCCCTTGACTTCCTTCTTACACGATAGCATCAAAATGGCAATCGCGAACACTTTCTGTTTTTCGAGAAAAAAAGGGGAAGGGTTTAAACCACTATTCCGCCGACGTTCTAGCCGCCATTACTCCGCAGTACGTGAAGTTACAAAAATGCCGATGAGTGCGTTAAATACAGCTCGTCGAACTCTATCGTCAGTATAAAGGACAACTCTCTATCCCTGCGCGTTTGGACGGGAGAGGCCCGCAAAATTAAAAAAAATGGTCATTTTGGCCTTCCAAAACAGATTTTTTCTACACAAGGAGAACGAAGCGGCTCAGTCTCCCGCCCTTTTTACTGTAGCATCCCAGCATGTTGCCTAGTAATTACCGCTAATATCCAGCAAATCCGTCGCACTTTTTTCTAGCCTTAATTTTTGGGTACCTAAAATATTTGAGTCTCTAATTCCGGAAATAATGGCCATAACGATGAACGGGCTGCGGCCCTGTACTCCCCTTGACATCCTTCTTACACGATAGCATCAAAATGGCAATCGCGAACACTTTCTGTTTTTCGAGAAAAAAAGGGGAACCACTATTCCGCCGACGTTCTAGCCGCCATTACTCCGCAGTACGTGAAGTTACAAAAATGCCGATGAGTGCGTTAAATACAGCTCCTCGAACTCTATCTTCAGTATAAAGGACAACTCTCTATCCCTGCGCGTTTGGACGGGAGAGGCCCGCAAAATTAAAAAAAATGGTCATTTTGGCCTTCCAAAACAGACTTTTTTCTACACAAGGAGAACGAAGCGGCTCAGAGTCCCGCCCTTTTTACTGTAGCATCCCAGCATGTTGCCTAGTAATTACCGCTAATATCCAGCAAATCCGTCGCACTTTTTTCTAGCCTTAATTTTTGGGTACCTAAAATATTTGAGTCTCTAATTCCGGAAATAATGGCCATAACGAGGAACGGGCTGCGGCCCTGTACTCCCCTTGACTTCCTTCTTACACGATAGCATCAAAATGGCAATCGCGAACACTTTCTGTTTTTCGAGAAAAAAAGGGGAAGGGTTCAAACCACTATTCCGCCGACGTTCTAGCCCCCATTACTCCGCAGTACGTGAAGTTACAAAAATGCCGATCACTGCGTTAAATACAGCTCGTCGAACTCTATCTCCAGTATAAAGGACAACTCTCTATCCCTGCGCGTTTGGACGGGAGAGGCCCGCAAAATTAAAAAAAATGGTCATTTTGGCCTTCCAAAACAGACTTTTTTCTACACAAGGAGAACGAAGCGGCTCAGAGTCCCGCCCTTTTAACTGTAGCATACCAGCATGTTGCCTAGTAATTACCGCTAATATCCAGCAAATCCGTCGCACTTTTTTCTAGCCTTAATTTTTGGGTACCTAAAATATTTGAGTCTCTAATTCCGGAAATAATGGCCATAATGAGGAACGGGCTGCGGCCCTGTACTCCCCTTGACTTCCTTCTTACACGATAGCATCAAAATGGCAATCGCGAACACTTTCTGTTTTTCGAGAAACAAAGGGGAAAGGTTTAAACCACTATTCCGCCGACGTTCTAGCCGCCATTACTCCGCAGTACGTGAAGTTACAAAAATGCCAATGACTGCGTTAAATACAGCTCGTCGAACTCTATCTCCAGTATAAAGGACAACTCTCTATCCCTGCGCGTTTGGACGGGAGAGGCCCGCAAAATTAAAAAAAATGGTCATTTTGGCCTTCCAAAACAGACTTTTTTCTACACAAGGAGAACGAAGCGGCTCAGAGTCCCGCCCTTTTAACTATAGCATCCCAGCATGTTGCCTAGTAATTACCGCTAATATCCAGCAAATCCGTCGCACTTTTTTCTAGCCTTAATTTTTGGGTACCTAAAATATTTGAGTCTCTAATTCCGGAAATAATGGCCATAATGAGGAACGGGCTGCGGCTCTGTACTCCCCTTGACTTCCTTCTTACACGATAGCATCAAAATGGCAATCGCGAACACTTTCTGTTTTTCGAGAAAAAAAGGGGAAGTGTTTAAACCACTATTCCGCCGACGTTCTAGCCGCCATTACTCCGCAGTACGTGAAGTTACAAAAATGCCGATGACTGCGTTAAATACAGCTCGTCGAACTCTATCTCCAGTATAAAGGACAACTCTCTATCCCTGCGCGTTTGGACGGGAGAGGCCCGCAAAATTAAAAAAAATGGTCATTTTGGCCTTCCAAAACAGACTTTTTTCTACACAAGGAGAACGAAGCGGCTCAGAGTCCCGCCCTTTTAACTGTAGCATCCCAGCACGCTGCCTAGTAATTACCGCTAATATCCAGCAAATCCGTCGCACTTTTTTCTAGCCTTAATTTTTGGGTACCTAAAATATTTGAGTCTCTAATTCCGGAAATAATGGCCATAACGAGGAACGGGCTGCGGCGCTGTACTCCCCTTGACTTCCTTCTTACACGATAGCATCAAAATGGCAATCGCGAACACTTTCTGTTTTTCGAGAAAAAAAGGGGAAGGGTTTAAACCACTATTCCGCCGACGTTCTAGCCGCCATTACTCCGCAGTACGTGAAGTTACAAAAATGCCGATGAGTGCGTTAAATACAGCTCGTCGAACTCTATCGTCAGTATAAAGGACAACTCTCTATCCATGCGCGTTTGGACGGGAGAGGCCCGCAAAATTAAAAAAAATGGTCATTTTGGCCTTCCAAAACAGATTTTTTCTACACAAGGAGAACGAAGCGGCTCAGTCTCCCGCCCTTTTTACTGTAGCATCCCAGCATGTTGCCTAGTAATTACCGCTAATATCCAGCAAATCCGTCGCACTTTTTTCTAGCCTTAATTTTTGGGTACCTAAAATATTTGAGTCTCTAATTCCGGAAATAATGGCCATAACGAGGAACGGGCTGCGGCCCTGTACTCCCCTTGACATCCTTCTTACACGATAGCATCAAAATGGCAATCGCGAACACTTTCTGTTTTTCGAGAAAAAAAGGGGAACCACTATTCCGCCGACGTTCTAGCCGCCATTACTCCGCAGTACGTGAAGTTACAAAAATGCCGATGAGTGCGTTAAATACAGCTCCTCGAACTCTATCTTCAGTATAAAGGACAACTCTCTATCCCTGCGCGTTTGGACGGGAGAGGCCCGCAAAATTAAAAAAAAATGGTCATTTTGGCCTTCCAAAACACACTTTTTTCTACACAAGGAGAACGAAGCGGCTCAGAGTCTCGTCCTTTTAACTGTAGCATCCCAGCATGCTGCCTAGTAATTACCGCTAATATCCAGCATATCCGTCGCACTTTTTTCTAGCCTTAATTTTTGGGTACCTAAAATATTTGAGTCTCTAATTCCGGAAATAATGGCCATAACGAGGAAGGGCTGCGGCCGTGTACTCCCCTTGACTTCCTTCTTACACGATAGCATCAAAATGGCAATCGCGAACACTTTCTGTTTTTCGAGAAAAAAAGGGGAAGGGTTTAAACCACTATTCCGCCGACGTTCTAGCCGCCATTACTCCGCAGTACGTGAAGTTACAAAAATGCCGATGACTGCGTTAAATACAGCTCGTCGAACTCTATCTCCAGTATAAAGGACAACTCTCTATCCCTGCGCGTTTGGACGGGAGAGGCCCGCAAAATTAAAAAAAATGGTCATTTTGGCCTTCCAAAACAGACTTTTTTCTACACAAGGAGAACGAAGCGGCTCAGAGTCCCGCCCTTTTTACTGTAGCATCCCAGCATGTTGCCTAGTAATTACCGCTAATATCCAGCAAATCCGTCGCACTTTTTTCTAGCCTTAATTTTTGGGTACCTAAAATATTTGAGTCTCTAATTCCGGAAATAATGGCCATAACGAGGAACGGGCTGCGGCCCTGTACTCCCCTTGACTTCCTTCTTACACGATAGCATCAAAATGGCAATCGCGAACACTTTCTGTTTTTCGAGAAAAAAAGGGGAAGGGTTCAAACCACTATTCCGCCGACGTTCTAGCCCCCATTACTCCGCAGTACGTGAAGTTACAAAAATGCCGATGACTGCGTTAAATACAGCTCGTCGAACTCTATCTCCAGTATAAAGGATAACTCTCTACCCCTGCACGTTTGGACGGGAGATGCCCGCAAATTTAAAAAAAATGGTCATTTTGGCCTTCCAAAACAGACTTTTTTCTACACAAGGAGAACGAAGCGGCTCAGAGTCCCGACCTTTTAACTGTAGCATCCCTGCATATTGCCTAGTAATTACCGCTAATATCCAGCAAATCCGTCGCACTTTTTTCTAGCCTTAATTTTTGGGTACCTAAAATATTTGAGTCTCTAATTCCGGAAATAATGGCCATAACGAGGAACGGGCTGCGGCCCTGTACTCCCCTTGACTTCCTTCTTACACGATAGCATCAAAATGGCAATCGCGAACACTTTCTGTTTTTCGAGAAAAAAAGGGGAAGGGTTCAAACCACTATTCCGCCGACGTTCTAGCCCCCATTACTCCGCAGTACGTGAAGTTACAAAAATACCGATGACTGCGTTAAATACAGCTCGTCGAACTCTATCTCCAGTATAAAGGACAACTCTCTATCCCTGCCCGTTTGGACGGGAGAGGCCCGCAAATTAAAAAAAAATGGTCATTTTGGCCTTCCAAAACAGACTTTTTTCTACACAAGGAGAACGAAGCGGCTCAGAGTCCCGCCCTTTTAACTGTAGCATCCCAGCACGTTGCCTAGTAATTACCGCTAATATCCAGCAAATCCGTCGCACTTTTTTCTAGCCTTAATTTTTGGGTACCTAAAATATTTGAGTCTCTAATTCCGGAAATAATGGCCATAACGAGGAACGGGCTGCGGCCCTGTACTCCCCTTGACTTCCTTCTTACACGATAGCATCAAAATGGCAATCGCGAACACTTTCTGTTTTTCGAGAAAAAAAAGGGGACCACTATTCCGCCGACGTTCTAGCCGCCATTACTCCGCAGTACGTGAAGTTACAAACATGCCGATGAGTGCGTTAAATACAGCTCGTCGAACTCTATCTCCAGTATAAAGGACAACTCTCTATCCCTGCACGTTTGGACGGGAGAGGCCCGCAAATTTAAAAAAAATGGTCATTTTGGCCTTCCAAAACAGACTCTTTTCTACACAAGGAGAACGAAGCGGCTCAGAGTCCCGACCTTTTAACTGTAGCATCCCAGCATGTTGCCTAGTAATTACCGCTAATATCCAGCAAATCCGTCGCACTTTTTTCTAGCCTTAATTTTTGGGTACCTAAAATATTTGAGTCTCTAATTCCGGAAATAATGGCCATAACGAGGAACGGGCTGCGGCCCTGTACTCCCCTTGACTTCCTTCTTACACGATAGCATCAAAATGGCAATCGCGAACACTTTCTGTTTTTCGAGAAACAAAGGGGAAAGGTTTAAACCACTATTCCGCCGACGTTCTAGCCGCCATTACTCCGCAGTACGTGAAGTTACAAAAATGCCGATGACTGCGTTAAATACATCTCGTCGAACTCTATCTCCAGTATAAAGGACAACTCTCTATCCCTGCGCGTTTGGACGGGAGAGGCCCGCAAAATTAAAAAAAATGGTCATTTTGGCCTTCCAAAACAGACTTTTTTCTACACAAGGAGAACGAAGAGGCTCAGAGTCCCGCCCTTTTAACTGTAGCATCCCAGCATGTTGCCTAGTAATTACCGCTAATATCCAGCAAATCCGTCGCACTTTTTTCTAGCCTTAATTTTTGGGTACCTAAAATATTTGTGTCTCTAATTCCGGAAATAATGGCCATAACGAGGAACGGGCTGCGGCGCTGTACTCCCCTTGACTTCCTTCTTACACGATAGCATCAAAATGGCAATCGCGAACACTTTCTGTTTTTCGAGAAAAAAAGGGGAAAGGTTTAAACCACTATTCCGCCGACGTTCTAGCCGCCATTACTCCGCAGTACGTGAAGTTACAAAAATTCCAATGACTGCGTTAAATACAGCTCGTCGAACTCTATCTCCAGTATAAATTACAACTCTCTATCCCTGCGCGTTTGGACGGGAGAGGCCCGCAAATTTAAAAAAAAATGGTCATTTTGGCATTCCAAAACAGACTTTTTTCTACACAAGGAGAACGAAGCGGCTCAGAGTCCCGCCCTTTTAACTGTAGCATCCCAGCATGCTGCCTAGTAATTACCGCTAATATCCAGCAAATCCGTCGCACTTTTTTCTAGCCTTAATTTTTGGGTACCTAAAATATTTGAGTCTCTAATTCTTGAAATAATGGCCATAACGAGGAACGGGCTGCGGCCCTGTGCTCCCCTTGACTTCCTTCTTACACGATAGCATCAAAATGGCAATCGCGAACACTTTCTGTTTTTCGAGAAAAAAAGGGGAACCACTATTCCGCCGACGTTCTAGCCGCCATTACTCCGCAGTACGTGAAGTTACAAAAATGCCGATGAGTACGTTAAATACAGCTCCTCGAACTCTATCTTCAGTATAAAGGACAACTCTCTATCCCTGCGCGTTTGGACGGGAGAGGCCCGCAAAATTAAAAAAAAATGGTCATTTTGGCCTTCCAAAACAGACTTTTTTCTACACAAGGAGAACGAAGCGGCTCAGAGTCCCGCCCTTTTTACTGTAGCATCCCAGCATGTTGCCTAGTAATTACCGCTAATATCCAGCATATCCGTCGCACTTTTTTCTAGCCTTAATTTTTGGGTACCTAAAATATTTGAGTCTCTAATTCCGGAAATAATGGCCATAACGAGGAAGGGCTGCGGCCGTGTACTCCCCTTGACTTCCTTCTTACACGATAGCATCAAAATGGCAATCGCGAACACTTTCTGTTTTTCGAGAAAAAAAGGGGAAGGGTTTAAACCACTATTCCGCCGACGTTCTAGCCGCCATTACTCCGCAGTACGTGAAGTTACAAAAATGCCGATGACTGCGTTAAATACAGCTCGTCGAACTCTATCTCCAGTATAAAGGACAACTCTCTATCCCTGCGCGTTTGGACGGGAGAGGCCCGCAAAATTAAAAAAAATGGTCATTTTGGCCTTCCAAAACAGACTTTTTTCTACACAAGGAGAACGAAGCGGCTCAGAGTCCCGCCCTTTTTACTGTAGCATCCCAGCATGTTGCCTAGTAATTACCGCTAATATCCAGCAAATCCGTCGCACTTTTTTCTAGCCTTAATTTTTGGGTACCTAAAATATTTGAGTCTCTAATTCCGGAAATAATGGCCATAACGAGGAACGGGCTGCGGCCCTGTACTCCCCTTGACTTCCTTCTTACACGATAGCATCAAAATGGCAATCGCGAACACTTTCTGTTTTTCGAGAAAAAAAGGGGATGGGTTCAAACCACTATTCCGCCGACGTTCTAGCCCCCATTACTCCGCAGTACGTGAAGTTACAAAAATGCCGATGACTGCGTTAAATACAGCTCGTCGAACTCTATCTCCAGTATAAAGGACAACTCTCTATCCCTGCACGTTTGGACGGGAGAGGCCCGCAAATTTAAAAAAAATGGTCATTTTGGCCTTCCAAAACAGACTTTTTTCTACACAAGGAGAACGAAGCGGCTCAGAGTCCCGCCCTTTTAACTGTAGCATCCCAGCATGTTGCCTAGTAATTACCGCTAATATCCAGCAAATCCGTCGCACTTTTTTCTAGCCTTAATTTTTGGGTACCTAAAATATTTGAGTCTCTAATTCCGGAAATAATGGCCATAACGAGGAACGGGCTGCGGCCCTGTACTCCCCTTGACTTCCTTCTTACACGATAGCATCAAAATGGCAATCGCGAACACTTTCTGTTTTTCGAGAAAAAAAAGGGGACCACTATTCCGCCGACGTTCTAGCCGCCATTACTCCGCAGTACGTGAAGTTACAAACATGCCGATGAGTGCGTTAAATACAGCTCGTCGAACTCTATCTCCAGTATAAAGGACAACTCTCTATCCCTGCACGTTTGGACGGGAGAGGCCCGCAAATTTAAAAAAAATGGTCATTTTGGCCTTCCAAAACAGACTTTTTTCTACACAAGGAGAACGAAGCGGCTCAGAGTCCCGACGTTTTAACTGTAGCATCCCAGCATGTTGCCTAGTAATTACCGCTAATATCCAGCAAATCCGTCGCACTTTTTTCTAGCCTTAATTTTTGGGTACCTAAAATATTTGAGTCTCTAATTCCGGAAATAATGGCCATAACGAGGAACGGGCTGCGACCCTGTACTCCCCTTGACTTCCTTCTTACACGATAGCATCAAAATGGCAATCGCAAACACTTTCTGTTTTTCGAGAAAAAAAGGGGAACCACTATTCCGCCGACGTTCTAGCCGCCATTACTCCGCAGTACGTGAAGTTACAAACATGCCGATGAGTGCGTTAAATACAGCTCGTCGAACTCTATCTCCAGTATAAAGGACAACTCTCTATCCCTGCGCGTTTGGACGGGAGAGGCCCGCAAATTTAAAAAAAATGGTCATTTTGGCCTTCCAAAACAGACTTTTTTCTACACAAGGAGAACGAAGCGGCTCAGAGTCCCGCCCTTTTTACTGTAGCATCCCAGCATGTTGCCTAGTAATTACCGCTAATATCCAGCAAATCCGTCGCACTTTTTTCTAGCCTTAATTTTTGGGTACCTAAAATATTTGAGTCTCTAATTCCGGAAATAATGGCCATAACGAGGAACGGGCTGCGGCCCTGTACTCCCCTTGACTTCCTTCTTACACGATAGCATCAAAATGGCAATCGCGAACACTTTCTGTTTTTCGAGAAACAAAGGGGAAAGGTTTAAACCACTATTCCGCCGACGTTCTAGCCGCCATTACTCCGCAGTACGTGAAGTTACAAAAATGCCGATGACTGCGTTAAATACAGCTCGTCGAACTCTATCTCCAGTATAAAGGACAACTCTCTATCCCTGCGCGTTTGGACGGGAGAGGCCCGCAAAATTTAAAAAAATGGTCATTTTGGCCTTCCAAAACAGACTTTTTTCTACACAAGGAGAACGAAGCGGCTCAGAGTCCCGCCCTTTTAACTGTAGCATCCCAGCATGTTGCCTAGTAATTACCGCTAATATCCAGCAAATCCGTCGCACTTTTTTCTAGCCTTAATTTTTGGGTACCTAATATATTTGAGTCTCTAATTCCGGAAATAGTGGCCATAACGAGGAACGGGCTGCGGCGCTGTACTCCCCTTGACTTCCTTCTTACACGATAGCATCAAAATGGCAATCGCGAACACTTTCTGTTTTTCGAGAAAAAAAGGGGAAAGGTTTAAACCACTATTCCGCCGACGTTCTAGCCGCCATTACTCCGCAGTACGTGAAGTTACAAAAATTCCAATGACTGCGTTAAATACAGCTCGTCGAACTCTATCTCCAGTATAAATTACAACTCTCTATCCCTGCGCGTTTGGACGGGAGAGGCCCGCAAATTTAAAAAAAAATGGTCATTTTGGCATTCCAAAACAGACTTTTTTCTACACAAGGAGAACGAAGCGGCTCAGAGTCCCGCCCTTTTAACTGTAGCATCCCAGCATGCTGCCTAGTAATTACCGCTAATATCCAGCAAATCCGTCGCACTTTTTTCTAGCCTTAATTTTTGGGTACCTAAAATATTTGAGTCTCTAATTCTTGAAATAATGGCCATAACGAGGAACGGGCTGCGGCCCTGTACTCCCCTTGACTTCCTTCTTACACGATAGCATCAAAATGGCAATCGCGAACACTTTCTGTTTTTCGAGAAAAAAAGGGGAAGGGTTTAAACCACTATTCCGCCGACGTTCTAGCCGCCATTACTCCGCAGTACGTGAAGTTACAAAAATGCCGATGAGTGCGTTAAATACAGCTCGTCGAACTCTATCTTCAGTATAAAGGACAACTCTCTATCCCTGCGCGTTTGGACGGGAGAGGCCCGCAAAATTAAAAAAAATGGTCATTTTGGCCTTCCAAAACAGACTTTTTTCTACACAGGGAGAACGAAGCGGCTCAGTGTCCCGCCCTTTTAACTGTAGCATCCCAGCATGTTGCCTAGTAATTACCGCTAATATCCAGCAAATCCGTCGCACTTTTTTCTAGCCTTAATTTTTGGGTACCTAAAATATTTGAGTCTCTAATTCCGGAAATAATGGCCATAACGAGGAACGGGCTGCGGCCCTGTACTCCCCTTGACTTCCTTCTTACACGATAGCATCAAAATGGCAATCGCGAACACTTTCTGTTTTTCGAGAAAAAAAAGGGGACCACTATTCCGCCGACGTTCTAGCCGCCATTACTCCGCAGTACGTGAAGTTACAAACATGCCGATGAGTGCGTTAAATACAGCTCGTCGAACTCTATCTCCAGTATAAAGGACAACTCTCTATCCCTGCACGTTTGGACGGGAGAGGCTCGCAAATTAAAAAAAAATGGTCATTTTGGCCTTCCAAAACAGACTTTTTTCTACACAAGGAGAACGAAGCGGCTCAGAGTCCCGACCTTTTAACTGTAGCATCCCAGCATGTTGCCTAGTAATTACCGCTAATATCCAGCAAATCCGTCGCACTTTTTTCTAGCCTTAATTTTTGAGTACCTAAAATATTTGAGTCTCTAATTCCGGAAATAATGGCCATAACGAGGAACGGGCTGCGGCCCTGTACTCCCCTTGACTTCCTTCTTACACGATAGCATCAAAATGGCAATCGCGAACACTTTCTGTTTTTCGAGAAAAAAAGGGGAGAGGTTTAAACCACTATTCCGCCGACGTTCTAGCCGCCATTACTCCGCAGTACGTGAAGTTACAAAAATGCCGATCACTGCGTTAAATACAGCTCGTCGAACTCTATCTCCAGTATAAATTACAACTCTCTATCCCTGAGCGTTTGGACGGGAGAGGCCCGCAAATTTAAAAAAAAATGGTCATTTTGGCATTCCAAAACAGACTTTTTTCTACACAAGGAGAACGAAGCGGCTCAGAGTCCCGCCCTTTTAACTGTAGCATCCCAGCATGCTGCCTAGTAATTACCGCTAATATCCAGCAAATCCGTCGCACTTTTTTCTAGCCTTAATTTTTGGGTACCTAAAATATTTGAGTCTCTAATTCCGGAAATAATGGCCATAACGAGGAACGGGCTGCGGCCCTGTACTCCCCTTGACTTCCTTCTTACACGATAGCATCAAAATGGCAATCGCGAACACTTTCTGTTTTTCGAGAAAAAAAGGGGAAGGGTTTAAACCACTATTCCGCCGACGTTCTAGCCGCCATTACTCCGCAGTACGTGAAGTTACAAAAATGCCGATGACTGCGTTAAATACAGCTCGTCGAACTCTATCTCCAGTATAAAGGACAACTCTCTATCCCTGCGCGTTTGGACGGGAGAGGCCCGCAAAATTAAAAAAAATGGTCATTTTGGCCTTCCAAAACAGACTTTTTTCTACACAAGGAGAACGAAGCGGCTCAGAGTCCCGCCCTTTTAACTGTAGCATCCCAGCATGTTGCCTAGTAATTACCGCTAATATCCAGCAAATCCGTCGCACTTTTTTCTAGCCTTAATTTTTGGGTACCTAAAATATTTGAGTCTCTAATTCCGGAAATAATGGCCATAACGAGGAACGGGCTGCGGCCCTGTACTCCCCTTGACTTCCTTCTTACACGATAGCATCAAAATGGCAATAACGAACACTTTCTGTTTTTCCAGAAAAAAAGGGGAAGGGTTTAAACCACTATTCCGCCGACGTTCTAGCCGCCATTACTCCGCAGTACGTGAAGTTACAAAAATGCCGATGAGTGCGTTAAATACAGCTCGTCGAAGTCTATCTTCAGTATAAAGGACAACTCTCTATCCCTGCGCGTTTGGACGGGAGAGGCCCGCAAAATTTAAAAAAATGGTCATTTTGGCCTTCCAAAACAGAATTTTTTCTACACAAGGAGAACGAAGCGGCTCAGTGTCCCGCCCTTTTAACTGTAGCATCCCAGCATGTTGCCTAGTAATTACCGCTAATATCCAGCAAATCCGTCGCACTTTTTTCTAGCCTTAATTTTTGGGTACCTAAAATATTTGAGTCTCTAATTCCGGAAATAACGGCCATAACGAGGAACTGGCTGCGGCCCTGTACTCCCCTTGACTTCCTTCTTACACGATAGCATCAAAATGGCAATCGCGAACACTTTCTGTTTTTAGAGAAAAAAAGGGGAAGGGTTTAAACCACTATTCCGCCGACGTTCTAGCCGCCATTACTCCGCAGTACGTGAAGTTACAAAAATGCGGATGACTGCGTTAAATACAGCTCGTCGAACTCTATCTCCAGTATAAAGGACAACTCTCTATCCCTGCGCGTTTGGACGGGAGAGGCCCGCAAATTTAAAAAAAAATGGTCATTTTGGCATTCCAAAACAGACTTTTTTCTACACAAGGAGAACGAAGCGGCTCAGAGTCCCGCCCTTTTAACTGTAGCATCGCAGCATGCTGCCTAGTAATTACCGCTAATATCCAGCAAATCCGTCGCACTTTTTTCTAGCCTTAATTTTTGGGTACCTAAAATATTTGAGTCTCTAATTCTTGAAATAATGGCCATAACGAGGAACGGGCTGCGGCCCTGTACTCCCCTTGACTTCCTTCTTACACGATAGCATCAAAATGGCAATCGCGAACACTTTCTGTTTTTCGAGAAAAAAAGGGGAAGGGTTTAAACCACTATTCCGCCGACGTTCTAGCCGCCATTACTCCGCAGTACGTGAAGTTACAAAAATGCCGATGACTGCGTTAAATACAGCTCGTCGAACTCTATCTTCAGTATAAAGGACAACTCTCTATCCCTGCGCGTTTGGACGGGAGAGGCCCGCAAAATTAAAAAAAATGGTCATTTTGGCCTTCCAAAACAGACTTTTTTCTACACAAGGAGAACGAAGCGGCTCAGTGTCCCGCCCTTTTAACTGTAGCATCCCAGCATGTTGCCTAGTAATTACCGCTAATATCCAGCAAATCCGTCGCACTTTTTTCTAGCCTTAATTTTTGGGTACCTAAAATATTTGAGTCTCTAATTCCGGAAATAATGGCCATAACGAGGGACGGGCTGCGGCCCTGTACTCCCCTTGACTTCCTTCTTACACGATAGCATCAAAATGGCAATCGCGAACACTTTCTGTTTTTCGAGAAAAAAAAGGGGACCACTATTCCGCCGACGTTCTAGCCGCCATTACTCCGCAGTACGTGAAGTTACAAACATGCCGATGAGTGCGTTAAATACAGCTCGTCGAACTCTATCTCCAGTATAAAGGACAACTCTCTATCCCTGCACGTTTGGACGGGAGAGGCTCGCAAATTTAAAAAAAATGGTCATTTTGGCCTTCCAAAACAGACTTTTTTCTACACAAGGAGAACGAAGCGGCTCAGAGTCCCGACCTTTTAACTGTAGCATCCCAGCATGTTGCCTAGTAATTACCGCTAATATCCAGCAAATCCGTCGCACTTTTTTCTAGCCTTAATTTTTGGGTACCTAAAATATTTGAGTCTCTAATTCCGGAAATAATGGCCATAACGAGGAACGGGCTGCGGCCCTGTACTCCCCTTGACTTCCTTCTTACACGATAGCATCAAAATGGCAATCGCGAACACTTTCTGTTTTTCGAGAAAAAAAGGGGAGAGGTTTAAACCACTATTCCGCCGACGTTCTAGCCGCCATTACTCCGCAGTACGTGAAGTTACAAAAATGCCGATCACTGCGTTAAATACAGCTCGTCGAACTCTATCTCCAGTATAAATTACAACTCTCTATCCCTGAGCGTTTGGACGGGAGAGGCCCGCAAATTTAAAAAAAAATGGTCATTTTGGCATTCCAAAACAGACTTTTTTCTACACAAGGAGAACGAAGCGGCTCAGAGTCCCGCCCTTTTAACTGTAGCATCCCAGCATGCTGCCTAGTAATTACCGCTAATATCCAGCAAATCCGTCGCACTTTTTTCTAGCCTTAATTTTTGGGTACCTAATATATTTGAGTCTCTAATTCCGGAAATAGTGGCCATAACGAGGAACGGGCTGCGGCGCTGTACTCCCCTTGACTTCCTTCTTACACGATAGCATCAAAATGGCAATCGCGAACACTTTCTGTTTTTCGAGAAAAAAAGGGGAAATTCCGCCGACGTTCTAGCCGCCATTACTCCGCAGTACGTGAAGATACAAAAATGCCGATGACTGCGTTAAATTCAGCTCGTCGAACTCTATCTCCAGTATAAAGGACAACTCTCTATCCCTGCGCGTTTGGACGGGAGAGGCCCGCAAAATTAAAAAAAATGGTCATTTTGGCCTTCCAAAACAGACTTTTTTCTACACAAGGAGAACGAAGCGGCTCAGAGTCCCGCCCTTTTAACTGTAGCATCCCAGCATGTTGCCTAGTAATTACCGCTAATATCCAGCAAATCCGTCGCACTTTTTTCTAGCCTTAATTTTTGGGTACCTAAAATATTTGAGTCTCTAATTCCGGAAATAATGGCCATAACGAGGAACGGGCTGCGGCCCTGTACTCCCCTTGACTTCCTTCTTACACGATAGCATCAAAATGGCAATCGCGAACACTTTCTGTTTTTCCAGAAAAAAAGGGGAAGGGTTTAAACCACTATTCCGCCGACGTTCTAGCCGCCATTACTCCGCAGTACGTGAAGTTACAAAAATGCCGATGAGTGCGTTAAATACAGCTCGTCGAACTCTATCTTCAGTATAAAGGACAACTCTCTATCCCTGCGCGTTTGGACGGGAGAGGCCCGCAAAATTAAAAAAAATGGTCATTTTGGCCTTCCAAAACAGAATTTTTTCTACACAAGGAGAACGAAGCGGCTCAGTGTCCCGCCCTTTTAACTGTAGCATCCCGGCATGTTGCCTAGTAATTACCGCTAATATCCAGCAAATCCGTCGCACTTTTTTCTAGCCTTAATTTTTGGGTACCTAAAATATTTGAGTCTCTAATTCCGGAAATAACGGCCATAACGAGGAACTGGCTGCGGCCCTGTACTCCCCTTGACTTCCTTCTTACACGATAGCATCAAAATGGCAATCGCGAACACTTTCTGTTTTTAGAGAAAAAAAGGGGAAGGGTTTAAACCACTATTCCGCCGACGTTCTAGCCGCCATTACTCCGCAGTACGTGAAGTTACAAAAATGCGGATGACTGCGTTAAATACAGCTCGTCGAACTCTATCTCCAGTATAAAGGACAACTCTCTATCCCTGCGCGTTTGGACGGGAGAGGCCCGCAAATTTAAAAAAAAATGGTCATTTTGGCATTCCAAAACAGACTTTTTTCTACACAAGGAGAACGAAGCGGCTCAGAGTCCCGCCCTTTTAACTGTAGCATCCCAGCATGCTGCCTATTAATTACCGCTAATATCCAGCAAATCCGTCGCACTTTTTTCTAGCCTTAATTTTTGGGTACCTAAAATATTTGAGTCTCTAATTCTTGAAATATTGGCCATAACGAGGAACGGGCTGCGGCCCTGTACTCCCCTTGACTTCCTTCTTACACGATAGCATCAAAATGGCAATCGCGAACACTTTCTGTTTTTCCACTTTCTGCGGAGTAATGGCGCCGACGTTCTAGCCGCCATTACTCCGCAGTACGTGAAGTTACAAACATGCCGATGAGTGCGTTAAATACAGCTCGTCGAAGTCTATCTTCAGTATAAAGGACAACTCTCTATCCCTGCGCGTTTGGACGGGAGAGGCCCGCAAAATTAAAAAAAATGGTCATTTTGGCCTTCCAAAACAGACTTTTTTCTACACAAGGAGAACGAAGCGGCTCAGAGTCCCGCCCTTTTAACTGTAGCATCCCAGCATGTTGCCTAGTAATTACCGCTAATATCCAGCAAATCCGTCGCACTTTTTTCTAGCCTTAATTTTTGGGTACCTAATATATTTGAGTCTCTAATTCCGGAAATAGTGGCCATAACGAGGAACGGGCTGCGGCGCTGTACTCCCCTTGACTTCCTTCTTACACGATAGCATCAAAATGGCAATCGCGAACACTTTCTGTTTTTCGAGAAAAAAAGGGGAAAGGTTTAAACCACTATTCCGCCGACGTTCTAGCCGCCATTACTCCGCAGTACGTGAAGATACAAAAATGCCGATGACTGCGTTAAATTCAGCTCGTCGAACTCTATCTCCAGTATAAAGGACAACTCTCTATCCCTGCGCGTTTGGACGGGAGAGGCCCGCAAAATTAAAAAAAATGGTCATTTTGGCCTTCCAAAACAGACTTTTTTCTACACAAGGAGAACGAAGCGGCTCAGAGTCCCGCCCTTTTAACTGTAGCATCCCAGCATGTTGCCTAGTAATTACCGCTAATATCCAGCAAATCCGTCGCACTTTTTTCTAGCCTTAATTTTTGGGTACCTAAAATATTTGAGTCTCTAATTCCGGAAATAATGGCCATAACGAGGAACGGGCTGCGGCCCTGTACTCCCCTTGACTTCCTTCTTACACGATAGCATCAAAATGGCAATCGCGAACACTTTCTGTTTTTCCAGAAAAAAAGGGGAAGGGTTTAAACCACTATTCCGCCGACGTTCTAGCCGCCATTACTCCGCAGTACGTGAAGTTACAAAAATGCCGATGAGTGCGTTAAATACAGCTCGTCGAAGTCTATCTTCAGTATAAAGGACAACTCTCTATCCCTGCGCGTTTGGACGGGAGAGGCCCGCAAAATTAAAAAAAATGGTCATTTTGGCCTTCCAAAACAGAATTTTTTCTACACAAGGAGAACGAAGCGGCTCAGTGTCCCGCCCTTTTAACTGTAGCATCCCAGCATGTTGCCTAGTAATTACCGCTAATATCCAGCAAATCCGTCGCACTTTTTTCTAGCCTTAATTTTTGGGTACCTAAAATATTTGAGTCTCTAATTCCGGAAATAACGGCCATAACGAGGAACTGGCTGCGGCCCTGTACTCCCCTTGACTTCCTTCTTACACGATAGCATCAAAATGGCAATCGCGAACACTTTCTGTTTTTAGAGAAAAAAAGGGGAAGGGTTTAAACCACTATTCCGCCGACGTTCTAGCCGCCATTACTCCGCAGTACGTGAAGTTACAAAAATGCCAATGACTGCGTTAAATACAGCTCGTCGAACTCTATCTCCAGTATAAAGGACAACTCTCTATCCCTGCGCGTTTGGACGGGAGAGGCCCGCAAAATTAAAAAAAATGGTCATTTTGGCCTTCCAAAACAGACTTTTTTCTACACAAGGAGAACGAAGCGGCTCAGAGTCCCGCCCTTTTAACTGTAGCATCCCAGCATGTTGCCTAGTAATTACCGCTAATATCCAGCAAATCCGTCGCACTTTTTTCTAGCCTTAATTTTTGGGTACCTAATATATTTGAGTCTCTAATTCCGGAAATAGTGGCCATAACGAGGAACGGGCTGCGGCGCTGTACTCCCCTTGACTTCCTTCTTACACGATAGCATCAAAATGGCAATCGCGAACACTTTCTGTTTTTCGAGAAAAAAAGGGGAAAGGTTTAAACCACTATTCCGCCGACGTTCTAGCCGCCATTACTCCGCAGTACGTGAAGTTACAAAAATTCCAATTACTGCGTTAAATACAGCTCGTCGAACTCTATCTCCAGTATAAATTACAACTCTCTATCCCTGCGCGTTTGGACGGGAGAGGCCCGCAAATTGAAAAAAAAATGGTCATTTTGGCATTCCAAAACAGACTTTTTTCTACACAAGGAGAACGAAGCGGCTCAGAGTCCCGCCCTTTTAACTGTAGCATCCCAGCATGCTGCCTAGTAATTACCGCTAATATCCAGCAAATCCGTCGCACTTTTTTCTAGCCTTAATTTTTGGGTACCTAAAATATTTGAGTCTCTAATTCTTGAAATAATGGCCATAACGAGGAACGGGCTGCGGCCCTGTACTCCCCTTGACTTCCTTCTTACACGATAGCATCAAAATGGCAATCGCGAACACTTTCTGTTTTTCGAGAAAAAAAGGGGAAGGGTTTAAACCACTATTCCGCCGACGTTCTAGCCGCCATTACTCCGCAGTACGTGAAGTTACAAAAATGCCGATGACTGCGTTAAATACAGCTCGTCGAACTCTATCTCCAGTATAAAGGACAACTCTCTATCCCTGCGCGTTTCGACGGGACAGGCCCGCAAAATTAAAAAAAATGGTCATTTTGGCCTTCCAAAACAGACTTTTTTCTACACAAGGAGAACGAAGCGGCTCAGAGTCCCGCCCTTTTAACTGTAGCATCCCAGCATGTTGCCTAGTAATTACCGCTAATATCCAGCAAATCCGTCGCACTTTTTTCTAGCCTTAATTTTTGGGTACCTAATATATTTGAGTCTCTAATTCCGGAAATAGTGGCCATAACGAGGAACGGGCTGCGGCGCTGTACTCCCCTTGACTTCCTTCTTACACGATAGCATCAAAATGGCAATCGCGAACACTTTCTGTTTTTCGAGAGAAAAAGGGGAAGGGTTTAAACCACTATTCCGCCGACGTTCTAGCCGCCAATACTCCGCAGTACGTGAAGTTACAAAAATGCCGATGACTGCGTTAAATACAGCTCGTCGAACTCTATCTCCAGTATAAAGGACAACTCTCTATCCCTGCGCGTTTGGACGGGAGAGGCCCGCAAAATTAAAAAAAATGGTCATTTTGGCCTTCCAAAACAGACTTTTTTCTACACAAGGAGAACGAAGCGGCTCAGAGTCCCGCCCTTTTAACTGTAGCATCCCAGCATGTTGCCTAGTAATTACCGCTAATATCCAGCAAATCCGTCGCACTTTTTTCTAGCCTTAATTTTTGGGTACCTAAAATATTTGAGTCTCTAATTCCGGAAATAATGGCCATAACGAGGAACGGGCTGCGGCCCTGTACTCCCCTTGACTTCCTTCTTACACGATAGCATCAAAATGGCAATCGCGAACACTTTCTGTTTTTCGAGAAAAAAAGGGGAAGGGTTTAAACCACTATTCCGCCGACGTTCTAGCCGCCATTACTCCGCAGTACGTGAAGTTACAAAAATTCCAATGTCTGCGTTAAATACAGCTCGTCGAACTCTATCTCCAGTATAAATTACAACTCTCTATCCCTGCGCGTTTGGACGGGAGAGGCCCGCAAATTTAAAAAAAAATGGTCATTTTGGCATTCCAAAACAGACATTTTTCTACACAAGGAGAACGAAGCGGCTCAGAGTCCCGCCCTTTTAACTGTAGCATCCCAGCATGCTGCCTAGTAATTACCGCTAATATCCAGCAAATCCGTCGCACTTTTTTCTAGCCTTAATTTTTGGGTACCTAAAGTATTTGAGTCTCTAATTCTTGAAATAATGGCCATAACGAGGAACGGGCTGCGGCCCTGTACTCCCCTTGACTTCCTTCTTACACGATAGCATCAAAATGGCAATCGCGAACACTTTCTGTTTTTCGAGAAAAAAAGGGGAAGGGTTTAAACCACTATTCCGCCGACGTTCTAGCCGCCATTTCTCCGCAGTACGTGAAGTTACAAAAATGCCGATGAGTGCGTTAAATACGGCTCGTCGAACTCTATCTTCAGTATAAAGGACAACTCTCTATCCCTGCGCGTTTGGACGGGAGAGGCCCGCAAAATTAAAAAAAATGGTCATTTTGGCCTTCCAAAACAGACTTTTTTCTACACAAGGAGAACGAAGCGGCTCAGTGTCCCGCCCTTTTAACTGTAGCATCCCAGCATGTTGCCTCGTCGAACTCTATCTTCAGTATAAAGGACAACTCTCTATCCCTGCGCGTTTGGACGGGAGAGGCCCGCAAAATTTAAAAAAATGGTCATTTTGGCCTTCCAAAACAGAATTTTTTCTACACAAGGAGAACGAAGCGGCTCAGTGTCCCGCCCTTTTAACTGTAGCATCCCAGCATGTTGCCTAGTAATTACCGCTAATATCTAGCAAATCCGTCGCACTTTTTTCTAGCCTTAATTTTTGGGTACCTAAAATATTTGAGTCTCTATTTCCGGAAATAATGGCCATAACGAGGAACTGGCTGCTGCCCTGTACTCCCCTTGACTTCCTCTTACACGATAGCATCAAAATGGCAATCGCGAACACTTTCTGTTTTTCGAGAAAAAAAGGGGAAGGGTTTAAACCACTATTCCGCCGACGTTCTAGCCGCCATTACTCCGCAGTACGTGAAGTTACAAAAATGCGGATGACTGCGTTAAATACAGCTCGTCGAACTCTATCTCCAGTATAAAGGACAACTCTCTATCCCTGCGCGTTTGGACGGGAGAGGCCCGCAAAATTAAAAAAAATGGTCATTTTGGCCTTCCAAAACAGACTTTTTTCTACACAAGGAGAACGAAGCGGCTCAGAGTCCCGCCCTTTTAACTGTAGCATCCCAGCATGTTGCCTAGTAATTACCGCTAATATCCAGCAAATCCGTCGCACTTTTTTCTAGCCTTAATTTTTGGGTACCTAAAATATTTGAGTCTCTAATTCCGGAAATAATGGCCATAACGAGGAACGGGCTGCGGCCCTGTACTCCCCTTGACTTCCTTCTTACACGATAGCATCAAAATGGCAATCGCGAACACTTTCTGTTTTTCGAGAAAAAAAGGGGAAGGGTTTAAACCACTATTCCGCCGACGTTCTAGCCGCCATTACTCCGCAGTACGTGAAGTTACAAAAATGCCGAAGAGTGCGTTAAATACAGCTCGTCGAACTCTATCTTCAGTATAAAGGACAACTCTCTATCCCTGCGCGTTTGGACGGGAGAGGCCCGCAAAATTTAAAAAAATGGTCATTTTGGCCTTCCAAAACAGAATTTTTTCTACACAAGGAGAACGAAGCGGCTCAGTGTCCCGCCCTTTTAACTGTAGCATCCCAGCATGTTGCCTAGTAATTACCGCTAATATCCAGCAAATCCGTCGCACTTATTTCTAGCCTTAATTTTTGGGTACCTAAAATATTTGAGTCTCTAATTCCGGAAATAATGGCCATAACGAGGAACGGGCTGCGGCCCTGTACTCCCCTTGACTTCCTTCTTACACGATAGCATCAAAATGGCAATCGCGAACACTTTCTGTTTTTCGAGAAAAAAAGGGGAAGGGTTTAAACCACTATTCCGCCGACGTTCTAGCCGCCATTACTCCGCAGTACGTGAAGTTACAAAAATGCCTATGACTGCGTTAAATACAGCTCGTCGAACTCTATCTCCAGTATGAAGGACAACTCTCTATCCCTGCGCCTTTGGACGGGAGAGGCCCGCAAAATTAAAAAAAATGGTCATTTTGGCCTTCCAAAACAGACTTTTTTCTACACAAGGAGAACGAAGCGGCTCAGAGTCCCGCCCTTTTAACTGTAGCATCCCAGCATGTTGCCTAGTAATTACCGCTAATATCCAGCAAATCCGTCGCACTTTTTTCTAGCCTTAATTTTTGGGTACCTAATATATTTGAGTCTCTAATTCCGGAAATAGTGGCCATAACGAGGAACGGGCTGCGGCGCTGTACTCCCCTTGACTTCCTTCTTACACGATAGCATCAAAATGGCAATCGCGAACACTTTCTGTTTTTCGAGAAAAAAAGGGGAAAGGTTTAAACCACTATTCCGCCGACGTTCTAGCCGCCATTACTCCGCAGTACGTGAAGATACAAAAATGCCGATGACTGCGTTAAATTCAGCTCGTCGAACTCTATCTCCAGTATAAAGGACAACTCTCTATCCCTGCGCGTTTGGACGGGAGAGGCCCGCAAAATTAAAAAAAATGGTCATTTTGGCCTTCCAAAACAGACTTTTTTCTACACAAGGAGAACGAAGCGGCTCAGAGTCCCGCCCTTTTAACTGTAGCATCCCAGCATGTTGCCTAGTAATTACCGCTAATATCCAGCAAATCCGTCGCACTTTTTTCTAGCCTTAATTTTTGGGTACCTAAAATATTTGAGTCTCTAATTCCGGAAATAATGGCCATAACGAGGAACGGGCTGCGGCCCTGTACTCCCCTTGACTTCCTTCTTACACGATAGCATCAAAATGGCAATCGCGAACACTTTCTGTTTTTCCAGAAAAAAAGGGGAAGGGTTTAAACCACTATTCCGCCGACGTTCTAGCCGCCATTACTCCGCAGTACGTGAAGATACAAAAATGCCGATGAGTGCGTTAAATACAGCTCGTCGAAGTCTATCTTCAGTATAAAGGACAACTCTCTATCCCTGCGCGTTTGGACGGGAGAGGCCCGCAAAATTTAAAAAAATGGTCATTTTGGCCTTCCAAAACAGAATTTTTTCTACACAAGGAGAACGAAGCGGCTCAGTGTCCCGCCCTTTTAACTGTAGCATCCCAGCATGTTGCCTAGTAATTACCGCTAATATCCAGCAAATCCGTCGCACTTTTTTCTAGCCTTAATTTTTGGGTACCTAAAATATTTGAGTCTCTAATTCCGGAAATAACGGCCATAACGAGGAACTGGCTGCGGCCCTGTACTCCCCTTGACTTCCTTCTTACACGATAGCATCAAAATGGCAATCGCGAACACTTTCTGTTTTTAGAGAAAAAAAGGGGAAGGGTTTAAACCACTATTCCGCCGACGTTCTAGCCGCCATTACTCCGCAGTACGTGAAGTTACAAAAATGCCAATGACTGCGTTAAATACAGCTCGTCGAACTCTATCTCCAGTATAAAGGACAACTCTCTATCCCTGCGCGTTTGGACGGGAGAGGCCCGCAAAATTAAAAAAAATGGTCATTTTGGCCTTCCAAAACAGACTTTTTTCTACACAAGGAGAACGAAGCGGCTCAGAGTCCCGCCCTTTTAACTGTAGCATCCCAGCATGTTGCCTAGTAATTACCGCTAATATCCAGCAAATCCGTCGCACTTTTTTCTAGCCTTAATTTTTGGGTACCTAATATATTTGAGTCTCTAATTCCGGAAATAGTGGCCATAACGAGGAACGGGCTGCGGCGCTGTACTCCCCTTGACTTCCTTCTTACACGATAGCATCAAAATGGCAATCGCGAACACTTTCTGTTTTTCGAGAAAAAAAGGGGAAAGGTTTAAACCACTATTCCGCCGACGTTCTAGCCGCCATTACTCCGCAGTACGTGAAGTTACAAAAATTCCAATTACTGCGTTAAATACAGCTCGTCGAACTCTATCTCCAGTATAAATTACAACTCTCTATCCCTGCGCGTTTGGACGGGAGAGGCCCGCAAATTAAAAAAAAAATGGTCATTTTGGCATTCCAAAACAGACTTTTTTCTACACAAGGAGAACGAAGCGGCTCAGAGTCCCGCCCTTTTAACTGTAGCATCCCAGCATGCTGCCTAGTAATTACCGCTAATATCCAGCAAATCCGTCGCACTTTTTTCTAGCCTTAATTTTTGGGTACCTAAAATATTTGAGTCTCTAATTCTTGAAATAATGGCCATAACGAGGAACGGGCTGCGGCCCTGTACTCCCCTTGACTTCCTTCTTACACGATAGCATCAAAATGGCAATCGCGAACACTTTCTGTTTTTCGAGAAAAAAAGGGGAAGGGTTTAAACCACTATTCCGCCGACGTTCTAGCCGCCATTACTCCGCAGTACGTGAAGTTACAAAAATGCCGATGACTGCGTTAAATACAGCTCGTCGAACTCTATCTCCAGTATAAAGGACAACTCTCTATCCCTGCGCGTTTCGACGGGACAGGCCCGCAAAATTAAAAAAAATGGTCATTTTGGCCTTCCAAAACAGACTTTTTTCTACACAAGGAGAACGAAGCGGCTCAGAGTCCCGCCCTTTTAACTGTAGCATCCCAGCATGTTGCCTAGTAATTACCGCTAATATCCAGCAAATCCGTCGCACTTTTTTCTAGCCTTAATTTTTGGGTACCTAATATATTTGAGTCTCTAATTCCGGAAATAGTGGCCATAACGAGGAACGGGCTGCGGCGCTGTACTCCCCTTGACTTCCTTCTTACACGATAGCATCAAAATGGCAATCGCGAACACTTTCTGTTTTTCGAGAGAAAAAGGGGAAAGGTTTAAACCACTATTCCGCCGACGTTCTAGCCGCCAATACTCCGCAGTACGTGAAGTTACAAAAATGCCGATGACTGCGTTAAATACAGCTCGTCGAACTCTATCTCCAGTATAAAGGACAACTCTCTATCCCTGCGCGTTTGGACGGGAGAGGCCCGCAAAATTAAAAAAAATGGTCATTTTGGCCTTCCAAAACAGACTTTTTTCTACACAAGGAGAACGAAGCGGCTCAGAGTCCCGCCCTTTTAACTGTAGCATCCCAGCATGTTGCCTAGTAATTACCGCTAATATCCAGCAAATCCGTCGCACTTTTTTCTAGCCTTAATTTTTGGGTACCTAAAATATTTGAGTCTCTAATTCCGGAAATAATGGCCATAACGAGGAACGGGCTGCGGCCCTGTACTCCCCTTGACTTCCTTCTTACACGATAGCATCAAAATGGCAATCGCGAACACTTTCTGTTTTTCGAGAAAAAAAGGGGAAGGGTTTAAACCACTATTCCGCCGACGTTCTAGCCGCCATTACTCCGCAGTACGTGAAGTTACAAAAATTCCAATGTCTGCGTTAAATACAGCTCGTCGAACTCTATCTCCAGTATAAATTACAACTCTCTATCCCTGCGCGTTTGGACGGGAGAGGCCCGCAAATTTAAAAAAAAATGGTCATTTTGGCATTCCAAAACAGACATTTTTCTACACAAGGAGAACGAAGCGGCTCAGAGTCCCGCCCTTTTAACTGTAGCATCCCAGCATGCTGCCTCGTCGAACTCTATCTTCAGTATAAAGGACAACTCTCTATCCCTGCGCGTTTGGACGGGAGAGGCCCGCAAAATTTAAAAAAATGGTCATTTTGGCCTTCCAAAACAGAATTTTTTCTACACAAGGAGAACGAAGCGGCTCAGTGTCCCGCCCTTTTAACTGTAGCATCCCAGCATGTTGCCTAGTAATTACCGCTAATATCCAGCAAATCCGTCGCACTTTTTTCTAGCCTTAATTTTTGGGTACCTAAAATATTTGAGTCTCTATTTCCGGAAATAATGGCCATAACGAGGAACTGGCTGCTGCCCTGTACTCCCCTTGACTTCCTCTTACACGATAGCATCAAAATGGCAATCGCGAACACTTTCTGTTTTTCGAGAAAAAAAGGGGAAGGGTTTAAACCACTATTCCGCCGACGTTCTAGCCGCCATTACTCCGCAGTACGTGAAGTTACAAAAATGCGGATGACTGCGTTAAATACAGCTCGTCGAACTCTATCTCCAGTATAAAGGACAACTCTCTATCCCTGCGCGTTTGGACGGGAGAGGCCCGCAAAATTAAAAAAAATGGTCATTTTGGCCTTCCAAAACAGACTTTTTTCTACACAAGGAGAACGAAGCGGCTCAGAGTCCCGCCCTTTTAACTGTAGCATCCCAGCATGTTGCCTAGTAATTACCGCTAATATCCAGCAAATCCGTCGCACTTTTTTCTAGCCTTAATTTTTGGGTACCTAAAATATTTGAGTCTCTAATTCCGGAAATAATGGCCATAACGAGGAACGGGCTGCGGCCCTGTACTCCCCTTGACTTCCTTCTTACACGATAGCATCAAAATGGCAATCGCGAACACTTTCTGTTTTTCGAGAAAAAAAGGGGAAGGGTTTAAACCACTATTCCGCCGACGTTCTAGCCGCCATTACTCCGCAGTACGTGAAGTTACAAAAATGCCGAAGAGTGCGTTAAATACAGCTCGTCGAACTCTATCTTCAGTATAAAGGACAACTCTCTATCCCTGCGCGTTTGGACGGGAGAGGCCCGCAAAATTTAAAAAAATGGTCATTTTGGCCTTCCAAAACAGAATTTTTTCTACACAAGGAGAACGAAGCGGCTCAGTGTCCCGCCCTTTTAACTGTAGCATCCCAGCATGTTGCCTAGTAATTACCGCTAATATCCAGCAAATCCGTCGCACTTATTTCTAGCCTTAATTTTTGGGTACCTAAAATATTTGAGTCTCTAATTCCGGAAATAATGGCCATAACGAGGAACGGGCTGCGGCCCTGTACTCCCCTTGACTTCCTTCTTACACGATAGCATCAAAATGGCAATCGCGAACACTTTCTGTTTTTCGAGAAAAAAAGGGGAAGGGTTTAAACCACTATTCCGCCGACGTTCTAGCCGCCATTACTCCGCAGTACGTGAAGTTACAAAAATGCCTATGACTGCGTTAAATACAGCTCGTCGAACTCTATCTCCAGTATGAAGGACAACTCTCTATCCCTGCGCCTTTGGACGGGAGAGGCCCGCAAAATTAAAAAAAATGGTCATTTTGGCCTTCCAAAACAGACTTTTTTCTACACAAGTAGAACGAAGCGGCTCAGAGTCCCGCCCTTTTAACTGTAGCATCCCAGCATGTTGCCTAGTAATTACCGCTAATATCCAGCAAATCCGTCGCACTTTTTTCTAGCCTTAATTTTTGGGTACCTAATATATTTGAGTCTCTAATTCCGGAAATAGTGGCCATAACGAGGAACGGGCTGCGGCGCTGTACTCCCCTTGACTTCCTTCTTACACGATAGCATCAAAATGGCAATCGCGAACACTTTCTGTTTTTCGAAAAAAAGGGGAAAGGTTTAAACCACTATTCCGCCGACGTTCTAGCCGCCATTACTCCGCAGTACGTGAAGTTACAAAAATTCCAATGACTGCGTTAAATACAGCTCGTCGAACTCTATCTCCAGTATAAATTACAACTCTCTATCCCTGCGCGTTTGGACGGGAGAGGCCCGCAAAATTAAAAAAAAATGGTCATTTTGGCATTCCAAAACAGACATTTTTCTACACAAGGAGAACGAAGCGGCTCAGAGTCCCGCCCTTTTAACTGTAGCATCCCAGCATGCTGCCTAGTAATTACCGCTAATATCCAGCAAATCCGTCGCACTTTTTTCTAGCCTTAATTTTTGGGTACCTAAAGTATTTGAGTCTCTAATTCTTGAAATAATGGCCATAACGAGGAACGGGCTGCGGCCCTGTACTCCCCTTGACTTCCTTCTTACACGATAGCATCAAAATGGCAATCGCGAACACTTTCTGTTTTTCGAGAAAAAAAGGGGAAAGGTTTAAACCACTATTCCGCCGACGTTCTAGCCGCCATTACTCCGCAGTACGTGAAGTTACAAAAATTCCAATGACTGCGTTAAATACAGCTCGTCCAACTCTATCTCCAGTATAAAGGACAACTCTCTATCCCTGCGCGTTTGGACGGGAGAGGCCCGCAAAATTAAAAAAAATGGTCATTTTGGTCTTCCAAAACAGACTTTTTTCTACACAAGGAGAACGAAGCGGCTCAGAGTCCCGCCCTTTTAACTGTAGCATCCCAGCATGTTGCCTCGTCGAACTCTATCTTCAGTATAAAGGACAACTCTCTATCCCTGCGCGTTTGGACGGGAGAGGCCCGCAAAATTTAAAAAAATGGTCATTTTGGCCTTCCAAAACAGAATTTTTTCTACACAAGGAGAACGAAGCGGCTCAGTGTCCCGCCCTTTTAACTGTAGCATCCCAGCATGTTGCCTAGTAATTACCGCTAATATCCAGCAAATCCGTCGCACTTTTTTCTAGCCTTAATTTTTGGGTACCTAAAATATTTGAGTCTCTAATTCCGGAAATAATGGCCATAACGAGGAACGGGCTGCGGCCCTGTACTCCCCTTGACTTCCTTCTTACACGATAGCATCAAAATGGCAATCGCGAACACTTTCTGTTTTTCGAGAAAAAAAGGGGAAGGGTTTAACCACTATTCCGCCGACGTTCTAGCCGCCATTACTCCGCAGTGCGTGAAGTTACAAAAATGCCGATGAGTGCGTTAAATACAGCTCGTCGAACTCTATTTTCATTATAAATGACAACTCACTATCCCTGCGCGTTTGGACGGGAGAGGCCCGCAAAATTAAAAAAAATGGTCATTTTGGCCTTCCAAAACAGAATTTTTTCTACACAAGGAGAACGAAGCGGATCAGTGTCCCGCCCTTTTAACTGTAGCATCCCAGCATGTTGCCTAGTAATTACCGCTAATATCCAGCAAATCCGTCGCACTTTTTTCTAGCCTTAATTTTTGGGTACCTAAAATATTTGAGTCTCTAATTCCGGAAATAATGGCCATAACGAGGAACGGGCTGCGGCCCTGTACTCCCCTTGACTTCCTTCTTACACGATAGCATCAAAATGGCAATCGCGAACACTTTCTGTTTTTCGAGAAAAAAAGGGGAAGGGTTTAGACCACTATTCCGCCGACGTTCTAGCCGCCATTACTCCGCAGTACGTGAAGTTACAAACATGCCGATGACTGCGTTAAATACAGCTCGTCGAACTCTATCGTCAGTATAAAGGACAACTCTCTATCCCTACGCGTTTGGACGGGAGAGGCCCGCAAAATTAAAAAAAAATGGTCATTTTGGCCTTCCAAAACAGACTTTTTTCTACACAAGGAGAACGAAGCGGCTCAGAGTCCCGCCCTTTTAACTGTAGCATCCCAGCATGTTGCCTAGTAATTACCGCTAATATCCAGCAAATCCGTCGCACTTTTTTCTAGCCTTAATTTTTGGGTACCTAAAATATTTGAGTCTCTAATTCCGGAAATAATGGCCATAACGAGGAACGGGCTGCGGCCCTGTACTCCCCTTGACTTCCTTCTTACACGATAGCATCAAAATGGCAATCGCGAACACTTTCTGTTTTTCGAGAAAAAAAGGGGAAGGGTTTAAACCACTATTCCGCCGACGTTCTAGCCGCCATTACTCCGCAGTACGTGAAGTTACAAAAATGCCGATGAGTGCGTTAAATACAGCTCGTCGAACTCTATCTTCAGTATAAAGGACAACTCTCTATCCCTGCGCGTTTGGACGGGAGAGGCCTGCAAAATTTAAAAAAATGGTCATTTTGGCCTTCCAAAACAGAATTTTTTCTACACAAGGAGAACGAAGCGGCTCAGTGTCCCGCCCTTTTAACTGTAGCATCTCAGCATGTTGCCTAGTAATTACCGCTAATATCCAGCAAATCCGTCGCACTTTTTTCTAGCCTTAATTTTTGGGTACCTAATATATTTGAGTCTCTAATTCCGGAAATAGTGGCCATAACGAGGAACGGGCTGCGGCGCTGTACTCCCCTTGACTTCCTTCTTACACGATAGCATCAAAATGGCAATCGCGAACACTTTCTGTTTTTCGAGAAAAAAAGGGGAAAGGTTTAAACCACTATTCCGCCGACGTTCTAGCCGCCATTACTCCGCAGTACGTGAAGTTACAAAAATTCCAATGACTGCGTTAAATACAGCTCGTCGAACTCTATCTCCAGTATAAATTACAACTCTCTATCCCTGCGCGTTTGGAAGGGAGAGGCCCGCAAATTTAAAAAAAAATGGTCATTTTGGCATTCCAAAACGGACTTTTTTCTACACAAGGAGAACGAAGCGGCTCAGAGTCCCGCCCTTTTAACTGTAGCATCCCAGCATGTTGCCTAGTAATTACCGCTAATATCCAGCAAATCCGTCGCACTTTTTTCTAGCCTTAATTTTTGGGTACCTAATATATTTGAGTCTCTAATTCCGGAAATAGTGGCCATAACGAGGAACGGGCTGCGGCGCTGTACTCCCCTTGACTTCCTTCTTACACGATAGCATCAAAATGGCAATCGCGAACACTTTCTGTTTTTCGAAAAAAAGGGGAAAGGTTTAAACCACTATTCCGCCGACGTTCTAGCCGCCATTACTCCGCAGTACGTGAAGTTACAAAAATTCCAATGACTGCGTTAAATACAGCTCGTCGAACTCTATCTCCAGTATAAATTACAACTCTCTATCCCTGCGCGTTTGGACGGGAGAGGCCCGCAAATTTAAAAAAAAATGGTCATTTTGGCATTCCAAAACAGACATTTTTCTACACAAGGAGAACGAAGCGGCTCAGAGTCCCGCCCTTTTAACTGTAGCATCCCAGCATGCTGCCTAGTAATTACCGCTAATATCCAGCAAATCCGTCGCACTTTTTTCTAGCCTTAATTTTTGGGTACCTAAAGTATTTGAGTCTCTAATTCTTGAAATAATGGCCATAACGAGGAACGGGCTGCGGCCCTGTACTCCCCTTGACTTCCTTCTTACACGATAGCATCAAAATGGCAATCGCGAACACTTTCTGTTTTTCGAGAAAAAAAGGGGAAAGGTTTAAACCACTATTCCGCCGACGTTCTAGCCGCCATTACTCCGCAGTACGTGAAGTTACAAAAATTCCAATGACTGCGTTAAATACAGCTCGTCGAACTCTATCTCCAGTATAAATTACAACTCTCTATCCCTGCGCGTTTGGAAGGGAGAGGCCCGCAAATTTAAAAAAAAATGGTCATTTTGGCATTCCAAAACAGACTTTTTTCTACACAAGGAGAACGAAGCGGCTCAGAGTCCCGCCCTTTTAACTGTAGCATCCCAGCATGTTGCCTAGTAATTAACGCTAATATCCAGCAAATCCGTCGCACTTTTTTCTAGCCTTAATTTTTGGGTACCTAATATATTTGAGTCTCTAATTCCGGAAATAATGGCCATAACGAGGAACGGGCTGCGGCCCTGTACTCCCCTTGACTTCCTTCTTACACGATAGCATCAAAATGGCAATCGCGAACACTTTCTGTTTTTCGAGAAAAAAAGGGGAAGGGTTTTAAACCACTATTCCGCCGACGTTCTAGCCGCCATTACTCCGCAGTACGTGAAGTTACAAAAATGCCGATGACTGCGTTAAATACAGCTCGTCCAACTCTATCTCCAGTATAAAGGACAACTCTCTATCCCTGCGCGTTTGGACGGGAGAGGCCCGCAAAATTAAAAAAAATGGTCATTTTGGCCTTCCAAAACAGACTTTTTTCTACACAAGGAGAACGAAGCGGCTCAGAGTCCCGCCCTTTTAACTGTAGCATCCCAGCATGTTGCCTCGTCGAACTCTATCTTCAGTATAAAGGACAACTCTCTATCCCTGCGCGTTTGGACGGGAGAGGCCCGCAAAATTTAAAAAAATGGTCATTTTGGCCTTCCAAAACAGAATTTTTTCTACACAAGGAGAACGAAGCGGCTCAGTGTCCCGCCCTTTTAACTGTAGCATCCCAGCATGTTGCCTAGTAATTACCGCTAATATCCAGCAAATCCGTCGCACTTTTTTCTAGCCTTAATTTTTGGGTACCTAAAATATTTGAGTCTCTAATTCCGGAAATAATGGCCATAACGAAGAACGGGCTGCGGCCCTGTACTCCCCTTGACTTCCTTCTTACACGATAGCATCAAAATGGCAATCGCGAACACTTTCTGTTTTTCGAGAAAAAAAGGGGAAGGGTTTAACCACTATTCCGCCGACGTTCTAGCCGCCATTACTCCGCAGTGCGTGAAGTTACAAAAATGCCGATGAGTGCGTTAAATACAGCTCGTCGAACTCTATTTTCATTATAAATGACAACTCACTATCCCTGCGCGTTTGGACGGGAGAGGCCCGCAAAATTAAAAAAAATGGTCATTTTGGCCTTCCAAAACAGAATTTTTTCTACACAAGGAGAACGAAGCGGATCAGTGTCCCGCCCTTTTAACTGTAGCATCCCAGCATGTTGCCTAGTAATTACCGCTAATATCCAGCAAATCCGTCGCACTTTTTTCTAGCCTTAATTTTTGGGTACCTAAAATATTTGAGTCTCTAATTCCGGAAATAATGGCCATAACGAGGAACGGGCTGCGGCCCTGTACTCCCCTTGACTTCCTTCTTACACGATAGCATCAAAATGGCAATCGCGAACACTTTCTGTTTTTCGAGAAAAAAAGGGGAAGGGTTTAGACCACTATTCCGCCGACGTTCTAGCCGCCATTACTCCGCAGTACGTGAAGTTACAAACATGCCGATGACTGCGTTAAATACAGCTCGTCGAACTCTATCGTCAGTATAAAGGACAACTCTCTATCCCTACGCGTTTGGACGGGAGAGGCCCGCAAAATTAAAAAAAAATGGTCATTTTGGCCTTCCAAAACAGACTTTTTTCTACACAAGGAGAACGAAGCGGCTCAGAGTCCCGCCCTTTTAACTGTAGCATCCCAGCATGTTGCCTAGTAATTACCGCTAATATCCAGCAAATCCGTCGCACTTTTTTCTAGCCTTAATTTTTGGGTACCTAAAATATTTGAGTCTCTAATTCCGGAAATAATGGCCATAACGAGGAACGGGCTGCGGCCCTGTACTCCCCTTGACTTCCTTCTTACACGATAGCATCAAAATGGCAATCGCGAACACTTTCTGTTTTTCGAGAAAAAAAGGGGAAGGGTTTAAACCACTATTCCGCCGACGTTCTAGCCGCCATTACTCCGCAGTACGTGAAGTTACAAAAATGCCGATGAGTGCGTTAAATACAGCTCGTCGAACTCTATCTTCAGTATAAAGGACAACTCTCTATCCCTGCGCGTTTGGACGGGAGAGGCCTGCAAAATTTAAAAAAATGGTCATTTTGGCCTTCCAAAACAGAATTTTTTCTACACAAGGAGAACGAAGCGGCTCAGTGTCCCGCCCTTTTAACTGTAGCATCTCAGCATGTTGCCTAGTAATTACCGCTAATATCCAGCAAATCCGTCGCACTTTTTTCTAGCCTTAATTTTTGGGTACCTAATATATTTGAGTCTCTAATTCCGGAAATAGTGGCCATAACGAGGAACGGGCTGCGGCGCTGTACTCCCCTTGACTTCCTTCTTACACGATAGCATCAAAATGGCAATCGCGAACACTTTCTGTTTTTCGAGAAAAAAAGGGGAAAGGTTTAAACCACTATTCCGCCGACGTTCTAGCCGCCATTACTCCGCAGTACGTGAAGTTACAAAAATTCCAATGACTGCGTTAAATACAGCTCGTCGAACTCTATCTCCAGTATAAATTACAACTCTCTATCCCTGCGCGTTTGGAAGGGAGAGGCCCGCAAATTTAAAAAAAAATGGTCATTTTGGCATTCCAAAACGGACTTTTTTCTACACAAGGAGAACGAAGCGGCTCAGAGTCCCGCCCTTTTAACTGTAGCATCCCAGCATGTTGCCTAGTAATTACCGCTAATATCCAGCAAATCCGTCGCACTTTTTTCTAGCCTTAATTTTTGGGTACCTAATATATTTGAGTCTCTAATTCCGGAAATAATGGCTATAACGAGGAACGGGCTGCGGCCCTGTATCCCCTTGACTTCCTTCTTACACGATAGCATCAAAATGGCAATCGCGAACACTTTCTGTTTTTCGAAAAAAAGGGGAAAGGTTTAAACCACTATTCCGCCGACGTTCTAGCCGCCATTACTCCGCAGTACGTGAAGTTACAAAAATTCCAATGACTGCGTTAAATACAGCTCGTCGAACTCTATCTCCAGTATAAATTACAACTCTCTATCCCTGCGCGTTTGGACGGGAGAGGCCCGCAAATTTAAAAAAAAATGGTCATTTTGGCATTCCAAAACAGACATTTTTCTACACAAGGAGAACGAAGCGGCTCAGAGTCCCGCCCTTTTAACTGTAGCATCCCAGCATGCTGCCTAGTAATTACCGCTAATATCCAGCAAATCCGTCGCACTTTTTTCTAGCCTTAATTTTTGGGTACCTAAAGTATTTGAGTCTCTAATTCTTGAAATAATGGCCATAACGAGGAACGGGCTGCGGCCCTGTACTCCCCTTGACTTCCTTCTTACACGATAGCATCAAAATGGCAATCGCGAACACTTTCTGTTTTTCGAGAAAAAAAGGGGAAAGGTTTAAACCACTATTCCGCCGACGTTCTAGCCGCCATTACTCCGCAGTACGTGAAGTTACAAAAATTCCAATGACTGCGTGAAATACAGCTCGTCGAACTCTATCTCCAGTATAAATTACAACTCTCTATCCCTGCGCGTTTGGAAGGGAGAGGCCCGCAAATTTAAAAAAAAATGGTCAATTTGGCATTCCAAAACAGACTTTTTTCTACACAAGGAGAACGAAGCGGCTCAGAGTCCCGCCCTTTTAACTGTAGCATCCCAGCATGTTGCCTAGTAATTAACGCTAATATCCAGCAAATCCGTCGCACTTTTTTCTAGCCTTAATTTTTGGGTACCTAATATATTTGAGTCTCTAATTCCGGAAATAATGGCCATAACGAGGAACGGGCTGCGGCCCTGTACTCCCCTTGACTTCCTTCTTACACGATAGCATCAAAATGGCAATCGCGAACACTTTCTGTTTTTCGAGAAAAAAAGGGGAAGGGTTTAAACCACTATTCCGCCGACGTTCTAGCCGCCATTACTCCGCAGTACGTGAAGTTACAAAAATGCCGATGACTGCGTTAAATACAGCTCGTCCAACTCTATCTCCAGTATAAAGGACAACTCTCTATCCCTGCGCGTTTGGACGGGAGAGGCCCGCAAAATTAAAAAAAATGGTCATTTTGGCATTCCAAAACAGACTTTTTTCTACACAAGGAGAACGAAGCGGCTCAGAGTCCCGCCCTTTTAACTGTAGCATCCCAGCATGTTGCCTCGTCGAACTCTATCTTCAGTATAAAGGACAACTCTCTATCCCTGCGCGTTTGGACGGGAGAGGCCCGCAAAATTTAAAAAAATGGTCATTTTGGCCTTCCAAAACAGAATTTTTTCTACACAAGGAGAACGAAGCGGCTCAGTGTCCCGCCCTTTTAACTGTAGCATCCCAGCATGTTGCCTAGTAATTACCGCTAATATCCAGCAAATCCGTCGCACTTTTTTCTAGCCTTAATTTTTGGGTACCTAAAATATTTGAGTCTCTAATTCCGGAAATAATGGCCATAACGAGGAACGGGCTGCGGCCCTGTACTCCCCTTGACTTCCTTCTTACACGATAGCATCAAAATGGCAATCGCGAACACTTTCTGTTTTTCGAGAAAAAAAGGGGAAGGGTTTAACCACTATTCCGCCGACGTTCTAGCCGCCATTACTCCGCAGTGCGTGAAGTTACAAAAATGCCGATGAGTGCGTTAAATACAGCTCGTCGAACTCTATTTTCATTATAAATGACAACTCACTATCCCTGCGCGTTTGGACGGGAGAGGCCCGCAAAATTAAAAAAAATGGTCATTTTGGCCTTCCAAAACAGAATTTTTTCTACACAAGGAGAACGAAGCGGATCATTGTCCCGCCCTTTTAACTGTAGCATCCCAGCATGTTGCCTAGTAATTACCGCTAATATCCAGCAAATCCGTCGCACTTTTTTCTAGCCTTAATTTTTGGGTACCTAAAATATTTGAGTCTCTAATTCCGGAAATAATGGCCATAACGAGGAACGGGCTGCGGCCCTGTACTCCCCTTGACTTCCTTCTTACACGATAGCATCAAAATGGCAATCGCGAACACTTTCTGTTTTTCGAGAAAAAAAGGGGAAGGGTTTAGACCACTATTCCGCCGACGTTCTAGCCGCCATTACTCCGCAGTACGTGAAGTTACAAACATGCCGATGACTGCGTTAAATACAGCTCGTCGAACTCTATCGTCAGTATAAAGGACAACTCTCTATCCCTACGCGTTTGGACGGGAGAGGCCCGCAAAATTAAAAAAAAATGGTCATTTTGGCCTTCCAAAACAGACTTTTTTCTACACAAGGAGAACGAAGCGGCTCAGAGTCCCGCCCTTTTAACTGTAGCATCCCAGCATGTTGCCTAGTAATTACCGCTAATATCCAGCAAATCCGTCGCACTTTTTTCTAGCCTTAATTTTTGGGTACCTAAAATATTTGAGTCTCTAATTCCGGAAATAATGGCCATAACGAGGAACGGGCTGCGGCCCTGTACTCCCCTTGACTTCCTTCTTACACGATAGCATCAAAATGGCAATCGCGAACACTTTCTGTTTTTCGAGAAAAAAAGGGGAAGGGTTTAAACCACTATTCCGCCGACGTACTAGCCGCCATTACTCCGCAGTACGTGAAGTTACAAAAATGCCGATGAGTGCGTTAAATACAGCTCGTCGAACTCTATCTTCAGTATAAAGGACAACTCTCTATCCCTGCGCGTTTGGACGGGAGAGGCCTGCAAAATTTAAAAAAATGGTCATTTTGGCCTTCCAAAACAGAATTTTTTCTACACAAGGAGAACGAAGCGGCTCAGTGTCCCGCCCTTTTAACTGTAGCATCTCAGCATGTTGCCTAGTAATTACCGCTAATATCCAGCAAATCCGTCGCACTTTTTTCTAGCCTTAATTTTTGGGTACCTAATATATTTGAGTCTCTAATTCCGGAAATAGTGGCCATAACGAGGAACGGGCTGCGGCGCTGTACTCCCCTTGACTTCCTTCTTACACGATAGCATCAAAATGGCAATCGCGAACACTTTCTGTTTTTCGAGAAAAAAAGGGGAAAGGTTTAAACCACTATTCCGCCGACGTTCTAGCCGCCATTACTCCGCAGTACGTGAAGTTACAAAAATTCCAATGACTGCGTTAAATACAGCTCGTCGAACTCTATCTCCAGTATAAATTACAACTCTCTATCCCTGCGCGTTTGGAAGGGAGAGGCCCGCAAATTTAAAAAAAAATGGTCATTTTGGCATTCCAAAACGGACTTTTTTCTACACAAGGAGAACGAAGCGGCTCAGAGTCCCGCCCTTTTAACTGTAGCATCCCAGCATGTTGCCTAGTAATTACCGCTAATATCCAGCAAATCCGTCGCACTTTTTTCTAGCCTTAATTTTTGGGTACCTAATATATTTGAGTCTCTAATTCCGGAAATAATGGCTATAACGAGGAACGGGCTGCGGCCCTGTATCCCCTTGACTTCCTTCTTACACGATAGCATCAAAATGGCAATCGCGAACACTTTCTGTTTTTCGAGAAAAAAAGGGGAAGGGTTTAAACCACTATTCCGCCGACGTTCTAGCCGCCATTACTCCGCAGTACGTGAAGTTACAAAAATGCCGATGAGTGCGTTAAATACAGCTCGTCGAACTCTATCTTCAGTATAAAGGACAACTCTCTATCCCTGCGCGTTTGGACGGGAGAGGCTCGCAAATTTAAAAAAAATGGTCATTTTGGCCTTCCGAAACAGAATTTTTTTTCTACACAAGGAGAACGAAGCGGCTCAGTGTCCCGCCCTTTTAACTGTAGCATCCCAGCATGTTGCCTAGTAATTACTGCTAATATCCAGCAAATCCGTCGCACTTTTTTCTAGGCTTAATTTTTGGGTACCTAAAATATTTGAGTCTCTAATTCCGGAAATAATGGCCATAACGAGGAACGGGCTGCGGCCCTGTACTCCCCTTGACTTCCATCTTACACGATAGCATCAAAATGGCAATCGCGAACACTTTCTGTTTTTCGAGAAAAAAAGGGGAAGGGTTTAAACCACTATTCCGCCGACGTTCTAGCCGCCATTACTCCGCAGTACGTGAAGTTACAAAAATGCCGATGACTGCGTTAAATACAGCTCGTCGAACTCTATCTCCAGTATAAAGGACAACTCTCTATCCCTGCGCGTTTGGACGGGAGAGGCCCGCAAATTTAAAAAAAATGGTCATTTTGGCCATCCAAAAAAGACTTTTTTCTACACAAGGAGAACGAAGCGGCTCAGAGTCCCGCCCTTTTAACTGTAGCATCCCAGCATGTTGCCTAGTAATTACCGCTAATATCCAGCAAATCCGTCGCACTTTTTTCTAGCCTTAATTTTTGGGTACCTAAAATATTTGAGTCTCTAATTCCGGAAATAATGGCTATAACGAGGAACGGGCTGCGGCCCTGTACTCCCCTTGACTTCCTTCTTACACGATAGCATAAAAATGGCAATCGCGAACACTTTCTGTTTTTCCACTATTCCGCCGACGTTCTAGCCGCCATTACTCCGCAGTACGTGAAGTTACAAAAATGCCGATGACTGCGTTAAATACAGATCGTCGAACTCTATCTCCAGTATAAAGGACAACTCTCTATCCCTGCGCGTTTCGACGGGACAGGCCCGCAAAATTTAAAAAAATGGTCATTTTGGCCTTCCAAAACAGACTTTTTTCTACACAAGGAGAAGCAAGCGGCTCAGAGTCCCGCCCTTTTAACTGTAGCATCCCAGCATGTTGCCTAGTAATTACCGCTAATATCCAGCAAATCCGTCGCACTTTTTTCTAGCCTTAATTTTTGGGTACCTAAAATATTTGAGTCTCTAATTCCGGAAATAATGGCCATAACGAGGAACGGGCTGCGGCCCTGTACTCCCCTTGACTTCCTTCTTACACGATAGCATCAAAATGGCAATCGCGAACACTTTCTGTTTTTCGAGAAAAGAAGGGGAAGGGTTTAGACCACTATTCCGCCGACGTTCTAGCCGCCATTACTCCGCAGTACGTGAAGTTACAAAAATGCCAATGACTGCGTTAAATACAGCTCGTCGAACTCTATCTCCAGTATAAAGGACAACTCTCTATCCCTGCGCGTTTCGACGGGACAGGCCCGCAAAATTAAAAAAAATGGTCATTTTGGCCTTCCATAACAGACTTTTTTCTACACAAGGAGAAGGAAGCGGCTCAGAGTCCCGCCCTTTTATCTGTAGCATCCCAGCATGTTGCCTAGTAATTACCGCTAATATCCAGCAAATCCGTCGCACTTTTTTCTAGCCTTAATTTTTGGGTACCTAAAATATTTGAGTCTCTAATTCCGGAAATAATGGCCATAACGAGGAACGGGCTGCGGCCCTGTACTCCCCTTGACTTCCTTCTTACACGATAGCATCAAAATGGCAATCACGAACACTTTCTGTTTTTCGAGAAAAAAAGGGGAAGGGTTTAAACCACTATTCCGCCGACGTTCTAGCCGCCATTACTCCGCAGTACGTGAAGTTACAAAAATGCCGATGAGTGCGTTAAATACAGCTCGTCGAACTCTATCTTCAGTATAAAGGACAACTCACTATCCCTGCGCGTTTGGACGGGAGAGGCCCGCAAAATTAAAAAAAATGGTCATTTTGGCCTTCCAAAACAGACTTTTTTCTACACAAGGAGAACGAAGCGGCTCAGTGTCCCGCACTTTTAACTGTAGCATCCCAGCATGTTGCCTAGTAATTACCGCTAATATCCAGCAAATCCGTCGCACTTTTTTCTAGCCTTAATTTTTGGGTACCTAAAATATTTGAGTCTCTAATTCCGGAAATACTGGCCATAAAGAGGAACGGGCTGCGGCCCTGTACTCCCCTTGACTTCCTTCTTACACGATAGCATCAAAATGGCAATCGCGAACACTTTCTGTTTTTCGAGAAAAAAAGGGGAACCACTATTCCGCCGACGTTCTAGCCGCCATTACTCCGCAGTACGTGAAGTTACAAAAATGCCGATGAGTGCGTTAAATACAGCTCCTCGAACTCTATCTTCAGTATAAAGGACAACTCTCTATCCCTGCGCGTTTCGACGGGACAGGACCGCAAAATTAAAAAAAATGGTCATTTTGGCCTTCCATAACAGACTTTTTTCTACACAAGGAGAAGGAAGCGGCTCAGAGTCCCGCCCTTTTATCTGTAGCATCCCAGCATGTTGCCTAGTAATTACCGCTAATATCCAGCAAATCCGTCGCACTTTTTTCTAGCCTTAATTTTTGGGTACCTAAAATATTTGAGTCTCTAATTCCGGAAATAATGGCCATAACGAGGAACGGGCTGCGGCCCTGTACACCCCTTGACTTCCTTCTTACACGATAGCATCAAAATGGCAATCGCGAACACTTTCTGTTTTTCGAGAAAAAAAGGGGAAGGGTTTAAACCACTATTCCGCCGACGTTCTAGCCGCCATTACTCCGCAGTACGTGAAGTTACAAAAATGCCGATGAGTGCGTTAAATACAGCTCGTCGAACTCTATCTTCAGTATAAAGGACAACTCACTATCCCTGCGCGTTTGGACGGGAGAGGCCCGCAAAATTAAAAAAAATGGTCATTTTGGCCTTCCAAAACAGACTTTTTTCTACACAAGGAGAACGAAGCGGCTCAGTGTCCCGCACTTTTAACTGTAGCATCCCAGCATGTTGCCTAGTAATTACCGCTAATATCCAGCAAATCCGTCGCACTTTTTTCTAGCCTTAATTTTTGGGTACCTAAAATATTTGAGTCTCTAATTCCGGAAATACTGGCCATAAAGAGGAACGGGCTGCGGCCCTGTACTCCCCTTGACTTCCTTCTTACACGATAGCATCAAAATGGCAATCGCGAACACTTTCTGTTTTTCGAGAAAAAAAGGGGAACCACTATTCCGCCGACGTTCTAGCCGCCATTACTCCGCAGTACGTGAAGTTACAAAAATGCCGATGAGTGCGTTAAATACAGCTCCTCGAACTCTATCTTCAGTATAAAGGACAACTCTCTATCCCTGCGCGTTTCGACGGGACAGGACCGCAAAATTAAAAAAAATGGTCATTTTGGCCTTCCATAACAGACTTTTTTCTACACAAGGAGAAGGAAGCGGCTCAGAGTCCCGCCCTTTTATCTGTAGCATCCCAGCATGTTGCCTAGTAATTACCGCTAATATCCAGCAAATCCGTCGCACTTTTTTCTAGCCTTAATTTTTGGGTACCTAAAATATTTGAGTCTCTAATTCCGGAAATAATGGCCATAACGAGGAACGGGCTGCGGCCCTGTACACCCCTTGACTTCCTTCTTACACGATAGCATCAAAATGGCAATCGCGAACACTTTCTGTTTTTCGAGAAAAAAAGGGGAAGGGTTTAAACCACTATTCCGCCGACGTTCTAGCCGTCATTACTCCGCAGTACGTGAAGTTACAAAAATGCCGATGACTGCGTTAAATACAGATCGTCGAACTCTATCTCCAGTATAAAGGACAACTCTCTATCCCTGCGCGTTTCGACGGGACAGGCCCGCAAAATTAAAAAAAATGGTCATTTTGGCCTTCCAAAACAGACTTTTTTCTACACAAGGAGAAGGAAGCGGCTCAGAGTCCCGCCCTTTTAACTGTAGCATCCCAGCATGTTGCCTAGTAATTACCGCTAATATCCAGCAAATCCGTCGCACTTTTTTCTAGCCTTAATTTTTGGGTACCTAAAATATTTGAGTCTCTAATTCCGGAAATAATGGCCATAACGAGGAACGGGCTGCGGCCCTGTACTCCCCTTGACTTCCTTCTTACACGATAGCATCAAAATGGCAATCGCGAACACTTTCTGTTTTTCGAGAAAAAAAGGGGAAAGGTTTAATCCACTATTCCGCCGACGTTCTAGCCGCCATTACTCCGCAGTACGTGAAGTTACAAAAATGCCGATGACTGCGTTAAATACAGATCGTCGAACTCTATCTCCAGTATAAAGGACAACTCTCTATCCCTGCGCGTTTGGACGGGAGAGGCCCGCAAAATTAAAAAAAATGGTCATTTTGGCCTTCCAAAACAGACTTTTTTCTACACAAGGAGAACGAAGCGGCTCAGAGTCCCGCCCTTTTAACTGTAGCATCCCAGCATGTTGCCTAGTAATTACCGCTAATATCCAACAAATCCTTCGCACTTTTTTCTAGCCTTAATTTTTGGGTACCTAAAATATTTGAGTCTCTAATTCCGGAAATAATGGCCATAACGAGGAACGGGCTGCGGCCCTGTACTCCCCTTGACTTCCTTCTTACACGATAGCATCAAAATGGCAATCGCGAACACTTTCTGTTTTTCGAGAAAAAAAAGGGAAGGGTTTAAACCACTATTCCGCCGACGTTCTAGCCGCCATTACTCCGCAGTACGTGAAGTTACAAAAATGCCGATGACTGCGTTAAATACAGCTCGTCGAACTCTATCTCCAGTATAAAAGACAACTCTCTATCCCTGCGCGTTTCGACGGGACAGGCCCGCAAAATTTAAAAAAATGGTCATTTTGGCCTTCCAAAACAGACTTTTTTCTACACAAGGAGAAGGAAGCGGCTCAGAGTCCCGACCTTTTAACTGTAGCATCCCAGCATGTTGCCTAGTTATTACCGCTAATATCCAGCAAATCCGTCGCACTTTTTTCTAGCCTTAATTTTTGGGTACCTAAAATATTTGAGTCTCTAATTCCGGAAATAATGGCCATAACGAGGAACGGGCTGCGGCCCTGTACTCCCCTTGACTTCCTTCTTACACGATAGCATCAAAATGGCAATCGCGAACTCTTTCTGTTTTTCGAGAAAAGATGGGGAATGGGTTTAGACCACTATTCCGCCGACGTTCTAGCCGCCATTACTCCGCAGTACGTGAAGTTACAAAAATGCCGATGACTGCGTTAAATACAGCTCGTCGAACTCTATCTCCAGTATAAAGGACAACTCTCTATCCATGCGCGTTTCGACGGGACAGGCCCGCAAAATTAAAAAAAATGGTCATTTTGGCCTTCCATAACAGACTTTTTTCTACACAAGGAGAAGGAAGCGGCTCAGAGTCCCGCCCTTTTATCTGTAGCATCCCAGCATGTTGCCTAGTAATTACCGCTAATATCCAGCAAATCCGTCGCACTTTTTTCTAGCCTTAATTTTTGGATACCTAAAATATTTGAGTCTCTAATTCCGGAAATAATGGCCATAACGAGGAACGGGCTGCGGCCCTGTACTACCCTTGACTTCCTTCTTACACGATAGCATCAAAATGGCAATCGCGAACACTTTCTGTTTTTCGAGAAAAAAAGGGGAACCACTATTCCGCCGACGTTCTAGCCGCCATTACTCCGCAGTACGTGAAGTTACAAAAATGCCGATGAGTGCGTTAAATACAGCTCCTCGAACTCTATCTTCAGTATAAAGGACAACTCTCTATCCCTGCGCGTTTGGACGGGAGAGGCCCGCAAAATAAAAAAAAAATGGTCATTTTGGCCTTCCAAAACAGACTTTTTCTACACAAGGAGAACGAAGCGGCTCATAGTCCCGTCCTTTTAACTGTAGCATCCCAGCATGCTGCCTAGTAATTACCGCTAATATCCAGCAAATCCGTCGCACTTTTTTCTAGCCTTAATTTTTGGGTACCTAAAATATTTGAGTCTCTAATTCCGGAAATAATGGCCATAACGAGGAACGGGCTGCGGCCCTGTACTACCCTTGACTTCCTTCTTACACGATAGCATCAAAATGGCAATCGCGAACACTTTCTGTTTTTCGAGAAAAAAAGGGGAATGGTTTAAACCACTATTCCGCCGACGTTCTAGCCGCCATTACTCCGCAGTACGTGAAGTTACAAAAATGCCGATGACTGCGTTAAATACAGCTCGTCGAACTCTATCTCCAGTATAAAGGACAACTCTCTATCCCTGCGCGTTTGGACGGGAGAGGCCCGCAAATTTAAAAAAAATGGTCATTTTGGCCATCCAAAAAAACTTTTTTCTACACAAGGAGAACGAAGCGGCTCAGAGTCCCGCCCTTTTAACTGTAGCATCCCAGCATGTTGCCTAGTAATTACCGCTAATATCCAGCAAATCCGTCGCACTTTTTTCTAGCCTTAATTTTTGGGTACCTAAAATATTTGAGTCTCTAATTCCGGAAATAATGGCCATAACGAGGAACGGGCTGCGGCCCTGTACTCCCCTTGACTTCCTTCTTACACGATAGCATCAAAATGGCAATCGCGAACACTTTCTGTTTTTCGAGAAAAAAAGGGGAAGGGTTCAAACCACTATTCCGCCGACGTTCTAGCCGCCATTACTCCGCAGTACGTGAAGTTACAAAAATGCCGATGACTGCGTTAAATACAGCTCGTCGAACTCTATCTCCAGTATAAAGGACATCTCACTATCCCTGCGCGTTTCGACGGGACAGGCCCGCAAAATTAAAAAAAAATGGTCATTTTGGCCTTCCATAACAGACTTTTTTCTACACAGGGAGAAGGAAGCGGCTCAGAGTCCCGCCCTTTTATCTGTAGCATCCCAGCATGTTGCCTAGTAATTACCGCTAATATCCAGCAAATCCGTCGCACTTTTTTCTAGCCTTAATTTTTGGGTACCTAAAATATTTGAGTCTCTAATTCCGGAAATAATGGCCATAACGAGGAACGGGCTGCGGCCCTGTACTCCCCTTGACTTCCTTCTTACACGATAGCATCAAAATGGCAATCGCGAACACTTTCTGTTTTTCGAGAAAAGAAGGGGAAGGGTTTAGACCACTATTCCGCCGACGTTCTAGCCGCCATTACTCCGCAGTACGTGAAGTTACAAAAATACCGAGTGCGTTAAATACAGCTCTTCGAACTCTATCGTCAGTATAAAGGACAACTCTCTATCCCTGCGCGTTTGGACGGGAGAGGCCCGCAAAATTAAAAAAAATGGTCATTTTGGCCTTCCAAAACAGAATTTTTTCTACACAAGGAGAACGAAGCGGCTCAGAGTCCCGCCCTTTTAACTGTAGCCTCCCAGCATGTTGCCTAGTAATTACCGCTAATATCCAGCAAATCCGTCGCACTTTTTTCTAGCCTTAATTTTTGGGTACCTAAAATATTTGAGTCTCTAATTCCGGAAATAGTGGCCATAACGAGGAACGGGCTGAGGCGCTGTACTCCCCTTGACTTCCTTCTTACACGATAGCATCAAAATGGCAATCGCGAACACTTTCTGTTTTTCGAGAAAAAAAGGTGAAAGGTTTAAACCACTATTCCGCCGACGTTCTAGCCGCCATTACTCCGCAGTACGTGAAGTTACAAAAATGCCGATGACTGCGTTAAATACAGCTCGTCGAACTCTATCTCCAGTATAAAGGACAACTCTCTATCCCTGCGCGTTTGGACGGGAGAGGCCCGCAAAATTAAAAAAAATGGTCATTTTGGCCTTCCAAAACAGACTTTTTTCTACACAAGGAGAACGAAGCGGCTCAGAGTCCCGCCCTTTTAACTGTAGCATCCCAGCATGTTGCCTAGTAATTACCGCTAATATCCAGCAAATCCGTCGCACTTTTTTCTAGCCTTAATTTTTGGGTACCTAAAATATTTGAGTCTCTAATTCCGGAAATAATGGCCATAACGAGGAACGGGCTGCGGCCCTGTACTCCCCTTGACTTCCTTCTTACACGATAGCATCAAAATGGCAATCGCGAACACTTTCTGTTTTTCGAGAAAAAAAGGGGAAAGGTTTAAACCACTATTCCGCCGACGTTCTAGCCGCCATTACTCCGCAGTACGTGAAGTTACAAAAATGCCAATGACTGCGTTAAATACAGCTCGTCGAACTCTATCTCCAGTATAAAGGACAACTCTCTATCCCTGCGCGTTTGGACGGGAGAGGCCCGCAAAATTAAAAAAAATGGTCATTTTGGCCTTCCAAAACAGACTTTTTTCTACACAAGGAGAACAAAGCGGCTCAGAGTCCCGCCCTTTTAACTGTAGCATCCCAGCATGTTGCCTAGTAATTACCGCTAATATCCAGCAAATCCGTCGCACTTTTTTCTAGCCTTAATTTTTGGGTACCTAAAATATTTGAGTCTCTAATTCCGGAAATAATGGCCATAACGAGGAACGGGCTGCGGCCCTGTACTCCCCTTGACTTCCTTCTTACACGATAGCATCAAAATGGCAATCGCGAACACTTTCTGTTTTTCGAGAAAAAACCACTATTCCGCCGACGTTCTAGCCGCCATTACTCCGCAGTACGTGAAGTTACAAAAATGCCAATGACTGCGTTAAATACAGCTCCTCGAACTCTATCTCCAGTATAAAGGACAACTCTCTATCCCTGCGCGTTTGGACGGGAGAGGCCCGCAAAATTAAAAAAAATGGTCATTTTGGCCTTCCAAAACAGACTTTTTTCTACACAAGGAGAACGAAGCGGCTCAGAGTCCCGCCCTTTTAACTGTAGCATCCCAGCATGTTGCCTAGTAATTACCGCTAATATCCAGCAAATCCGTCGCAATTTTTTCTAGCCTTAATTTTTGGGTACCTAAAATATTTGAGTCTCTAATTCCGGAAATAATAGCCATAACGAGGAACGGGCTGCGGCCCTGTACTCCCCTTGACTTCCTTCTTACACGATAGCATCAAAATGGCAATCGCGAACAATTTCTGTTTTTCGAGACGTTCTAGCCGCCATTACTCCGCAGTACGTGAAGTTACAAAAATGCCGATGAGTGCGTTAAATACAGCTCGTCGAACTCTATCTTCAGAATACAGGACAACTCTCTATCCCTGCGCGTTTGGACGGGAGAGGCCCGCAAAATTAAAAAAAATAGTCATTTTGGCCTTCCAAAACAGACTTTTTTGTACACAAGGAGAACGAAGCGGCTCAGATTCCCGCCCTTTTAACTGTAGCATCCCAGCATGTTGCCTAGTAATTACCGCTAATATCCAGCAAATCCGTCGCACTTTTTTCTAGCCTTAATTTTTGGGTACCTAAAATATTTGAGTCTCTAATTCCGGAAATAATGGCCATAACGAGGAACGGGCTGCGGCCCTGTACTCCCCTTGACTTCCTTCTTACACGATAGCATCAAAATGGCAATCGCGAACACTTTCTGTTTTTCGAGAAAAAACCACTATTCCGCCGACGTTCTAGCCGCCATTACTCCGCAGTATGTGAAGTTACAAAAATGCCGATGACTGCGTTAAATACAGCTCCTCGAACTCTATCTCCAGTATAAAGGACAACTCTCTATCCCTGCGCGTTTGGACGGGAGAGGCCCGCAAATTTTAAAAAAATGGTCATTTTGGCCTTCCAAAACAGACTTTTTTCTACACAAGGAGAACGAAGCGGCTCAGAGTCCCGCCCTTTTAACTGTAGCATCCCAGCATGTTGCCTAGTAATTACCGCTAATATCCAGCAAATCCGTCGCACTTTTTTCTAGCCTTAATTTTTGGGTACCTAAAATATTTGAGTCTCTAATTCCAGAAATAATGGCCATAACGAGGAACGGGCTGCGGCCCTGTACTCCCCTTGACTTCTTTCTTACACGATAGCATCAAAATGGCAATCGCGAACACTTTCTGTTTTTCGAGACGTTCTAGCCGCCATTACTCCGCCGTACTTGAAGCTACAAAAATGCCGATGAGTGCGTTAAATACAGCTCGTCGAACTCTATCTTCAGTATAAAGGACAACGCTCTATCCCTGCGCGTTTGGACGGGAGAGGCCCGCAAATTTAAAAAAAAATGGTCATTTTGGCCTTCCAAAACAGACTTTTTTCTACACAAGGTGAACGAAGCGGCTCAGTGTCCCGCCCTTTTAACTGTAGAATCCCAGCATGCTGCCTAGTAATTACCGCTAATATCCAGCAAATCCGTCGCACTTTTTTCTAGCCTTAATTTTTGGGTACCTAAAATATTTGAGTCTCTAATTCCGGAAATAATGGCCATAACGAGGAACGGGCTGCGGCCCTGTACTCCCCTTGCCTTCCTTCTTACACGATAGCATCAAAATGGCAATCGCGAACACTTTCTGTTTTTCGAGAAAAAAAGGGGAAGGGTTTTGACCACTATTCCGCCGACGTTCTAGCCGCCATTACTCCGCAGTACGTGAAGTTACAAAAATGCCGATGAGTGAGTTAAATACAGCTCGTCGAACTCTATCTTCAGTATAAAGGACAACTCTCTATCCCTTCGCGTTTGGACGGGAGAGGCCCGCAAATTTAAAAAAAATGGTCAATATGGCCTTCCAAAACAGACTTTTTTCTACACAAGGAGAACGAAGCGGCTCAGAGTCCCGCCCTTTTAACTGTAGCATCCCAGCATGTTGCCTAGTAATTACCGCTAATATCCAGCAAATCCGTCGCACTTTTTTCTAGCCTTAATTTTTGGGTACCTAAAATATTTGAGTCTCTAATTCCGGAAATAATGGCCATAACGAGGAACGGGCTGCGGCCCTGTACTCCCCTTGACTTCCTTCTTACACGATAGCATCAAAACGGCAATCGCGAACACTTTCTGTATTTCGAGAAAAAAAAAGGGGAAGGGTTTAAACCACTATTCCGCCGACGTTCTAGCCGCCATTACTCTGCAGTACGTGAAGTTACAAAAATGCCGATGAGTGCGTTAAATACAGCTAGTCGAACTCTATCTTCTGTATAAAGGACAACTCTCTATCCCTGCGCGTTTGGACGGGAGAGGCCCGCAAAATTAAAAAAAATGGTCATTTTGGCCTTCCAAAACAGACTTTTTTCTACACAAGGAGAACGAAGCGGCTCAGAGTCCCGCCCTTTTTACTGTAGCATCCCAGCATGTTGCCTAGTAATTACCGCTAATATCCAGCAAATCCGTCGCACTTTTTTCTAGCCTTAATTTTTGGGTACCTAAAATATTTGAGTCTCTAATTCCGGAAATAATGGCCATAACGAGAAACGGGCTGCGGCCCTGTACTCCCCTTGACTTCCTTCTTACACGATAGCATCAAAATGGCAATCGCGAACAATTTCTGTTTTTCGAGACGTTCTAGCCGCCATTACTCCGCAGTACGTGAAGTTACAAAAATGCCGATGAGTGCGTTAAATACAGCTCGTCGAACTCTATCTTCAGTATAAAGCACAACTCTCTAACCCTGCGCGTTTGGACGGGAGAGGACCGCAAAATTAAAAAAAATGGTCATTTTGGCCTTCCAAAACAGACTTTTTTCTACACAAGGAGAACGAAGCGGCTCAGAGTCCGGCCTTTTAACTGTAGCATCCCAGCATGTTGCCTAGTAATTACCGCTAATATCCAGCAAAACTGTCGCACTTTTTTCTAGCTTTAATTTTTGGGTACTTAAAATATTTGAGTCTCTAATTCCGGAAATAATGGCCATAACGGGGAACGGGCTGCGGCCCTGTACTCCCCTTGACTTCTTTCTTACACGATAGCATCAAAATGGCAATCGCGAACACTTTCTGTTTTTCGAGGAAAAAAGGGGACGTTCTAGCCGCCATTACTCCGCAGTACGTGAAGTTACAAAAATGCCGATGACTGCGTTAAATACAGCTCGCCGAACTCTATCTCCAGTATAAAGGACAACTCTCTATCCCTGCGCGTTTGGACGGGAGAGGCCCGCAAAATTGAAAAAAAATGGTCATTTTGGCCTTCCAAAACAGACTTTTTTCTACACAAGGAGAACGAAGCGGCTCAGTGTCCCGCCCTTTTAACTGTAGAATCCCAGCATGCTGCCTAGTAATTACCGCTAATATCCAGCAAATCCGTCGCACTTTTTTCTAGCCTTAATTTTTGGGTACCTAAAATATTTGAGTCTCTAATTCCGGAAATAATGGCCATAACGAGGAACGGGCTGCGGCCCTGAACTCCCCTTGACTTCCTTCTTACACGATAGGATCAAAATGGCAATCGCGAACACTGTCTGTTTTTCGAGAAAAACTATTCTTCCGACGTTCTAGCCGCCATTACTCCGCAGTACGTGAAGTTACAAAAATGCCGATGAGTGCGTTAAATACAGCTCGTCGAACTCTATCTTCAGTATTAAGGACAACTATCTATCCCTGCGCGTTTGGACGGGAGAGGCCCGCAAAATTAAAAAAAAATGGTCATTTTGGCCTTCCAAAACAGACTATTTCTACACAAGGAGAACGATGCGGCTCAGAGTCCCGCCCTTTTAACTGTAGCATCCCAGCAAGTTACCTAGTAATTACCGCTAATATCCAGCAAATCCGTCGCACATTTTTCTAGCCTTAATTTTTGGGTACCTAAAATATATGAGTCTCTAATTCCGGAAATAATGGCCATAACGAGGAACGGGCTGCGGCCCTGTACTCCCCTTGACTTCCCTCTTACACGATAGCATCAAAATGGCAATCGCGAACACTTTCTGTTTTTCGAGAAAAAAAGGGGAAGGGTTTGGACCACTATTCCGCCGACGTTCTAGCCGCATTTACTCCGCAGTAAGTGAAGTTACAAAAATGCCGATGAGTGCGTTAAATACAGCTCGTCGAACTCTATCTTCAGTATAAAGGACAACTCTCTATCCCTGCGCGTTTGGACGGGAGAGGCCCGCAAAATTAAAAAAAATGGTCATTTTGGCCTTCCAAAACAGACTTTTTTCTACACAAGGAGAACGAAGCGGCTCAGAGTCCCGCCCTTTTAACTGTAGCATCCCAGCATGTTGCCTAGTAATTACCGCTAATATCCAGCAAATCCGTCGCACTTTTTTCTAGCCTTAATTTTTGGGTACCTAAAATATTTGAGTCTCTAATTCCGGAAATAATGGCCATAACGAGGAACGGGCTGCGGCCCTGTACACCCCTTGACTTCCTTCTTACACGATAGCATCAAAATGGCAATCGCGAACACTTTCTGTTTTTCGAGAAAAAAAGGGGAAGGGTTTAAACCACTATTCCGCCGACGTTCTAGCCGCCATTACTCCGCAGTATGTGAAGTTACAAAAATGCCGATGACTGCGTTAAATACAGCTCCTCGAACTCTATCTCCAGTATAAAGGACAACTCTCTATCCCTGCGCGTTTGGACGGGAGAGGCCCGCAAAATTAAAAAAAATGGTCATTTTGGCCTTCCAAAACAGACTTTTTTCTACACAAGGAGAACGAAGCGGCTCAGAGTCCCGCCCTTTTAACTGTAGCATCCCAGCATGTTGCCTAGTAATTACCGCTAATATCCAGCAAATCCGTCGCACTTTTTTCTAGCCTTAATTTTTGGGTACCTAAAATATTTGAGTCTCTAATTCCGGAAATAATGGCCATAACGAGGAACGGGCTGCGGCCCTGTACTCCCCTTGACTTCCTTCTTACACGATAGCATCAAAATGGCAATCGCGAACAATTTCTGTTTTTCGAGACGTTCTAGCCGCCATTACTCCGCAGTACGTGAAGTTACAAAAATGCCGATGAGTGCGTTAAATACAGCTCGTCGAACTCTATCTTCAGTATAAAGGACAACTCTCTAACCCTGCGCGTTTGGACGGCAGAGGCCCGCAAAATAAAAAAAATGGTCATTTTGGCCTTCCAAAACAGACTTTTTTCTACACAAGGAGAACGAAGCGGCTCAGAGTCCGGCCTTTTAACTGTAGCATCCCAGCATGTTGCCTAGTAATTACCGCTAATATCCAGCAAAACCGTCGCACTTTTTTCTAGCCTTAATTTTTGGGTACCTAAAATATTTGAGTCTCTAATTCCGGAAATAATGGCCATATCGAGGAACGGGCTGCGGCCCTGTACTCCCCTTGACTTCCTTCTTACACGATAGCATCAAAATGGCAATCGCGAACACTTTCTGTTTTTCGAGAAAAACTATTCCGCCGACGTTCTAGCCGCCTTTACTCCGCAGTAAGTGAAGTTACAAAAATGCCGATGAGTGCGTTAAATACAGCTCGTCGAACTCTATCTTCAGTATAAAGGACAACTCTCTATCCCTGCGCGTTTGGACGGGAGAGGCCCGCAAAATTAAAAAAAATGGTCATTTTGGCCTTCCAAAACAGACTTTTTTCTACACAAGGAGAACGAAGCGGCTCAGAGTCCCGCCCTTTTAACTGTAGCATCCCAGCATGTTGCCTAGTAATTACCGCTAATATCCAGCAAATCCGTCGCACTTTTTTCTAGCCTTAATTTTTGGGGACCTAAAATATTTGAGTCTCTAATTCCGGAAATAATGGCCATAACGAGGAACGGGCTGCGGCCCTGTACTCCCCTTGACTTCCTTCTTACACGATAGCATCAAAATGGCAATCTGTTTTTCGAGAAAAAAAGGGGAAGGGTTTAGACCACTATTCCTCCGAAAGTTCTAGCCGCCATTACTCCGCAGTACGTGAAGTTACAAAAATGCCGATGAGTGCGTTAAATACAGCTCGTCGAACTCTATCTTCAGTATAAAGGACAACTCTCTATCCCTGCGCGTTTGGACGGGAGAGGCCCGCAAAATTAAAAAAATGGTCATTTTGGCCTTCCAAAACAGACTTTTTTCTACACAAGGAGAACGAAGGGCCTCAGAGTCCCGCCCTTTTAACTGTAGCATCCCAGCATGTTGCCTAGTAATTACCGCTAATATCCAGCAAATCCGTCGCACTTTTTTCTAGCCTTAATTTTTGGGGACCTAAAATATTTGAGTCTCTAATTCCGGAAATAATGGCCATAACGAGGAACGGGCTGCGGCCCTGTACTCCCATTGACTTCCTTCTTACACAATAGCATCAAAACGGCAATCGCGAACACTTTCTGTTTTTCGAGAAAAAAAAGGGGGAAGGGTTTAAACCACTATTCCGCCGACGTTCTAGCCGCCATTACTCCGCAGTACGTGAAGTTACAAAAATGCCGATGAGTGCGTTAAATACAGCTAGTCGAACTCTATCTTCTGTATAAAGGACAACTCTCTATCCCTGCGCGTTTGGACGGGAGAGGCCCGCAAAATTAAAAAAAATGGTCATTTTGGCCTTCCAAAACAGACTTTTTTCTACACAAGGAGAACGAAGCGGCTCAGAGTCCCGCCCTTTTTACTGTAGCATCCCAGCATGTTGCCTAGTAATTACCGCTAATATCCAGCAAATCCGTCGCACTTTTTTCTAGCCTTAATTTTTGGGTACCTAAAATATTTGAGTCTCTAATTCCGGAAATAATGGCCATAACGAGGAACGGGCTGCGGACCTGTACTCCCCTTGACTTTCTTCTTACACGATAGCATCAAAATGGCAATCGCGAACACTTTCTGTTTTTCGAGAAAAAACCACTATTCCGCCGACGTTCTAGCCGCCATTACTCCGCAGTATGTGAAGTTACAAAAATGCCGATGACTGCGTTAAATACAGCTCCTCGAACTCTATCTCCAGTATAAAGGACAACTCTCTATCCCTGCGCGTTTGGACGGGAGAGGCCCGCAAAATTAAAAAAAATGGTCATTTTGGCCTTCCAAAACAGACTTTTTTCTACACAAGGAGAACGAAGCGGCTCAGAGTCCCGCCCTTTTAACTGTAGCATCCCAGCATGTTGCCTAGTAATTACCGCTAATATCCAGCAAATCCGTCGCACTTTTTTCTAGCCTTAATTTTTGGGTACCTAAAATATTTGAGTCTCTAATTCCGGAAATAATGGCCATAACGAGGAACGGGCTGCGGCCCTGTACTCCCCTTGACTTCCTTCTTACACGATAGCATCAAAATGGCAATCGCGAACAATTTCTGTTTTTCGAGACGTTCTAGCCGCCATTACTCCGCAGTACGTGAAGTTACAAAAATGCCGATGAGTGCGTTAAATACAGCTCGTCGAACTCTATCTTCAGTATAAAGGACAACTCTCTAACCCTGCGCGTTTGGACGGCAGAGGCCCGCAAAATAAAAAAAATGGTCATTTTGGCCTTCCAAAACAGACTTTTTTCTACACAAGGAGAACGAAGCGGCTCAGAGTCCGGCCTTTTAACTGTAGCATCCCAGCATGTTGCCTAGTAATTACCGCTAATATCCAGCAAAACCGTCGCACTTTTTTCTAGCCTTAATTTTTGGGTACCTAAAATATTTGAGTCTCTAATTCCGGAAATAATGGCCATAACGAGGAACGGGCTGCGGCCCTGTACTCCCCTTGACTTCTTTCTTACACGATAGCATCAAAATGGCAATCGGGAACACTTTCTGTTTTTCGAGAAAAAAAGGGGAAGGGTTACCACTATTCCGCCGACGTTCTAGCCGCCATTACTCCGCAGTACGTGAAGCTAAAAAAATGCCGATGACTGCGTTAAATACATCTCGTCGAACTCTATCTCCAGTATAAAGGACAACTCTCTATCCCTGCGCGTTTGGACGGGAGAGGCCCGCAAAATTAAAAAAAATGGTCATTTTGGCCTTCCAAAACAAACTTTTTTCTACACAAGGAGAACGAAGCGGCTCAGAGTCCCGCCCTTTTAACTGTAGCATCCCAGCATGTTGCCTAGTAATTACCGCTAATATCCTGCAAATCCGTCGCATTTTTTTCTAGCCTTAATTTTTGGGTACCTAAAATATTTGAGTCTCTAATTCCGGAAATAATGGCCATAACGAGGAACGGGCTGCGGCCCTGTACTCCCCTTGACTTCCTTCGTACACGATAGCATCAAAATGGCAATCGCGAACACTGTCTGTTTTTCGAGAAAAACTATTCCTCCGACGTTCTAGCCGCCATTACTCCGCAGTACGTGAAGTTACAAAAATGCCGATGAGTGCGTTAAATACAGCTCGTCGAACTCTATCTTCAGTATAAAGGACAACTCTCTATCCCTGCGCGTTTGGACGGGAGAGGCCCGCAAATTTAAAAAAAAATGGTCATTTTGGCGTTCCAAAACAGACTTTTTTCTACACAAGGAGAACGAAGCGGCTCAGAGTCCCGCCCTTTTAACTGTAGCATCCCAGCAAGTTACCTAGTAATTACCGCTAATATCCAGCAAATCCGTCGCACATTTTTCTAGCCTTAATTTTTGGGTACCTAAAATATATGAGTCTCTAATTCCGGAAATAATGGCCATAACGAGGAACGGGCTGCGGCCCTGTACTCCCCTTGACTTCCTTCTTACACGATAGCATCAAAATGGCAATCGCGAACACTTTCTGTTTTTCGAGAAAAACTATTCCGCCGACGTTCTAGCCGCCTTTACTCCGCAGTAAGTGAAGTTACAAAAATGCCGATGAGTGCGTTAAATACAGCTCGTCGAACTCTATCTTCAGTATAAAGGACAACTCTCTATCCCTGCGCGTTTGGACGGGAGAGGCCCGCAAAATTAAAAAAAATGGTCATTTTGGCCTTCCAAAACAGACTTTTTTCTACACAAGGAGAACGAAGCGGCTCAGAGTCCCGCCCTTTTAACTGTAGCATCCCAGCATGTTGCCTAGTAATTACCGCTAATATCCAGCAAATCCGTCGCACTTTTTTCTAGCCTTAATTTTTGGGGACCTAAAATATTTGAGTCTCTAATTCCGGAAATAATGGCCATAACGAGGAACGGGCTGCGGCCCTGTACTCCCCTTGACTTCCTTCTTACACGATAGCATCAAAATGGCAATCTGTTTTTCGAGAAAAAAAGGGGAAGGGTTTAGACCACTATTCCTCCGAAAGTTCTAGCCGCCATTACTCCGCAGTACGTGAAGTTACAAAAATGCCGATGAGTGCGTTAAATACAGCTCGTCGAACTCTATCTTCAGTATAAAGGACAACTCTCTATCCCTGCGCGTTTGGACGGGAGAGGCCCGCAAAATTAAAAAAATGGTCATTTTGGCCTTCCAAAACAGACTTTTTTCTACACAAGGAGAACGAAGGGCCTCAGAGTCCCGCCCTTTTAACTGTAGCATCCCAGCATGTTGCCTAGTAATTACCGCTAATATCCAGCAAATCCGTCGCACTTTTTTCTAGCCTTAATTTTTGGGGACCTAAAATATTTGAGTCTCTAATTCCGGAAATAATGGCCATAACGAGGAACGGGCTGCGGCCCTGTACTCCCATTGACTTCCTTCTTACACAATAGCATCAAAACGGCAATCGCGAACACTTTCTGTTTTTCGAGAAAAAAAAGGGGGAAGGGTTTAAACCACTATTCCGCCGACGTTCTAGCCGCCATTACTCCGCAGTACGTGAAGTTACAAAAATGCCGATGAGTGCGTTAAATACAGCTCGTCGAACTCTATCTTCAGTATAAAGGACAACTCTCTATCCCTGCGCGTTTGGACGGGAGAGGCCCGCAAATTTAAAAAAAAATGGTCATTTTGGCCTTCCAAAACAGACTTTTTTCTATACAAGGAGAACGAAGCGGCTCAGAGTCCCGCCCTTTTAACTGTAGCATCCCAGCATGTTGCCTAGTAATTACCGCTAATATCCAGCAAATCCGTCGCACTTTTTTCTAGCCTTAATTTTTGGGTACCTAAAATATTTGAGTCTCTAATTCCGGAAATAATGGCCATAACGAGGAACGGGCTGCGGCCCTGTACTCCCCTTGACTTCCTTCTTACACGACAGCATCAAAATGGCAATCGCGAACACTTTCTGTTTTCGAGAAAAAAAGGGGAAGGGACCACTATTCCGCCGACGTTCTAGCCGCCATTACTCCGCAGTACGTGAAGTTACAAAAATGCCCATGAGTGCGTTAAATACAACTCGTTGAACTCTATCTTCCGTATAAAGGACAACTCTCTATCCCTCCGCGTTTGGACGGGAGATGCCCGCAAAATTAAAAAAAATGGTCATTTTGGCCTTCCAAAACAGACTTTTTTCTACACAAGGAGAACGAAGCGGCTCAGAGTCCCGCCCTTTTAACTGTAGCATCCCAGCATGTTGCCTAGTAATTACCGCTAATATCCAGCAAATCCGTCGCACTTTTTTCTAGCCTTAATTTTTGGGTACCTAAAATATTTGAGTCTCTAATTCCGGAAATAATGGCCATAACGAGGAACGGGCTGCGGTCCTGTACTCCCCTTGACTTCCTTCTTACTCGATAGCATCAAAATGGCAATCGCGAACACTTTCTGTTTTTCGAGAAAAAAAGGGGAAGGGTTTAAACCACTATTCCGCCGACGTTCTAGCCGCCATTACTCCGCAGTACGTGAAGTTACAAAAATGCCGATGACTGCGTTAAATACAGCTCGTCGAACTCTATCTCCAGTATAAAGGACAACTCTCTATCCCTGCGCGTTTGGACGGGAGAGGCCCGCAAAATTAAAAAAAATGGTCATTTTGGCCTTCCAAAACAGACTTTTTTCTACACAAGGAGAACGAAGCGGCTCAGAGTCCCGCCCTTTTAACTGTAGCATCCCAGCATGTTGCCTAGTAATTACTGCTAATATCCAGCAAATCCGTCGCACTTTTTTCTAGCCTTAATTTTTGGGTACCTAAAATATTTGAGTCTCTAATTCCGGAAATAATGGCCATAACGAGGAACGGGCTGCGGCCCTGTACTCCCCTTGACTTACTTCTTACACGATAGCATCAAAATGGCAATCTGTTTTTCGAGAAAAAAAGGGGAAGGGTTTACACCACTATTCCTCCGAAAGTTCTAGCCGCCATTACTCCGCAGTACGTGAAGTTACAAAAATGCCGATGAGTGCGTTAAATACAGCTCGTCGAACTCTATCTTTAGTATAAAGGACAACTCTCTATCCCTGCGCGTTTGGACGGGAGAGGCCCGCAAAATTAAAAAAATGGTAATTTGGCCTTCCAAAACAGACTTTTTTCTACACAAGGAGAACGAAGCGGCTCAGAGTCCCGCCCTTTTAACTGTAGCATCCCAGCATGTTGCCTAGTAATCACCGCTAATATCCAGCAAATCCGTCGCACTTTTTTCTAGCCTTAATTTTTGGGGACCTAAAATATTTGAGTCTCTAATTCCGGAAATAATGGCCATAACGAGGAACGGGCTGCGGCCCTGTACTCCCATTGACTTCCTTCTTACACGATAGCATCAAAACGGCAATCGCGAACACTTTCTGTTTTTCGAGAAAAAAAAGGGGGAAGGGTTTAAACCACTATTCCGCCGACGTTCTAGCCGCCATTACTCCGCAGTACGTGAAGTTACAAAAATTCCGATGAGTGCGTTAAATACAGCTCGTCGAACTCTATCTTCAGTATAAAGGACAACTCTCTATCCCTGCGCGTTTGGACGGGAGAGGCCCGCAAAATTAAAAAAAAATGGTTATTTTGGCCTTCCAAAACAGACTTTTTTCTACACAAGGAGAACGAAGCGGCTCAGAGTCCCGCCCTTTTAACTGTAGCATCCCAGCATGTTGCCTAGTAATTACCGCTAATATCCAGCAAATCCGTCGCACTTTTTTCTAGCCTTAATTTTTGGGTACCTAAAATATTTGAGTCTCTAATTCCGGAAATAATGGCCATAACGAGGAACGGGCTGCGGCCCTGTACTCCCCTTGACTTCCTTCTTACACGATAACATCAAAATGGCAATCGCGAACACTTTCTGTTTTCGAGAAAAAAAGGGGAAGGGACCACTATTCCGCCGACGTTCTAGCCGCCATTACTCCGCAGTACGTGAAGTTACAAAAATGCCGATGACTGCGTTAAATACAGCTCGTCGAACTCTATCTCCAGTATAAAGGACAACTCTCTATCCCTGCGCGTTTGGACGGGAGAGGCCCGCAAAATTAAAAAAAATGGTCATTTTGGCCTTCCAAAACAGACTTTTTTCTACACAAGGAGAACGAAGCGGCTCAGAGTCCCGCCCTTTTAACTGTAGCATCCCAGCATGTTGCCTAGTAATTACTGCTAATATCCAGCAAATCCGTGGCACTTTTTTCTAGCCTTAATTTTTGGGTACCTAAAATATTTGAGTCTCTAATTCCGGAAATAATGGCCATAACGAGGAACGGGCTGCGGCCCTGTACTCCCCTTGACTTACTTCTTACACGATAGCATCAAAATGGCAATCTGTTTTTCGAGAAAAAAAGGGGAAGGGTTTAGACCACTATTCGTCCGAACGTTCTAGCCGCCATTACTCCGCAGTACGTGAAGTTACAAAAATGCCGATGAGTGCGTTAAATACAGCTCGTCGAACTCTATCTTCAGTATAAAGGACAACTCTCTATCCCTGCGCGTTTGGACGGGAGAGGCCCGCAAAATTAAAAAAAAATGGTCATTTTGGCCTTCCAAAACAGACTTTTTTCTACACAAGGAGAACGAAGCGGCTCAGAGTCCCGCCCTTTTAACTGTAGCATCCCAGCATGTTGCCTAGTAATTTCCGCTAATATCCAGCAAATCCGTCGCACTTTTTTCTAGCCTTAATTTTTGGGTACCTAAAATGTTTGAGTCTCTAATTCCGGAAATAATGGCCATAACGAGGAACGGGCTGCGGCCCTGTACTCCCCTTGACTTCCTTCTTACACGATAGCATCAAAATGGCAATCGCGAACACTTTCTGTTTTCGAGAAAAAAAGGGGAAGGGACCACTATTCCGCCGACGTTCTAGCCGCCATTACTCCGCAGTACGTGAAGTTACAAAAATGCCGATGAGTGCGTTAAAAACAGCTCGTTGAACTCTATCTACCGTATAAAGGACAACTCTCTATCCCTCCGCGTTTGGACGGGAGAGGCCCGCAAAATTAAAAAAAATGGTCATTTTGGCCTTCCAAAACAGACTTTTTTCTACACAAGGAGAACGAAGCGGCTCAGAGTCCCGCCCTTTTAACTGTAGCATCCCAGCATGTTGCCTAGTAATTACCGCTAATATCCAGCAAATCCGTCGCACTTTTTTCTAGCCTTAATTTTTGGGTACCTAAAATATTTGAGTCTCTTATTCCGGAAATAATGGCCATAACGAGGAACGGGCTGCGGACCTGTACTCCCCTTGACTTCCTTCTTACTCGATAGCATCAAAATGGCAATCGCGAACACTTTCTGTTTTTCGAGAAAAAAAGGGGAAGGGTTTAAACCACTATTCCGCCGACGTTCTAGCCGCCATTACTCCGCAGTACGTGAAGTTACAAAAATGCCGATGACTGCGTTAAATACAGCTCGTCGAACTCTATCTCCAGTATTAAGGACAACTCTCTATCCCTGCGCGTTTGGACGGGAGAGGCCCGCAAAATTAAAAAAAATGGTCATTTTGGCCTTCCAAAACAGACTTTTTTCTACACAAGGAGAACGAAGCGGCTCAGAGTCCCGCCCTTTTAACTGTAGCATCCCAGCATGTTGCCTAGTAATTACTGCTAATATCCAGCAAATCCGTCGCACTTTTTTCTAGCCTTAATTTTTGGGTACCTAAAATATTTGAGTCTCTAATTCCGGAAATAATGGCCATAACGAGGAACGGGCTGCGGCCCTGTACTCCCCTTGACTTACTTCTTACACGATAGCATCAAAATGGCAATCTGTTTATCGAGAAAAAAAGGGGAAGGGTTTAGACCACTATTCCTCCGAAAGTTCTAGCCGCCATTACTCCGCAGTACGTGAAGTTACAAAAATGCCGATGAGTGCGTTAAATACAGCTCGTCGAACTCTATCTTCAGTATAAAGGACAACTCTCTATCCCTGCGCGTTTGGACGGGAGAGGCCCGCAAAATTAAAAAAATGGTCATTTTGGCCTTCCAAAACAGACTTTTTTCTACACAAGGAGAACGAAGCGGCTCAGAGTCCCGCCCTTTTAACTGTAGCATCCCAGCATGTTGCCTAGTAATTACCGCTAATATCCAGCAAATCCGTCGCACTTTTTTCTAGCCTTAATTTTTGGGTACCTAAAATATTTGAGTCTCTAATTCCGGAAATAATGGCCATAACGAGGAACGGGCTGCGGCCCTGTACTCCCCTTGACTTCCTTCTTACTCGATAGCATCAAAATGGCAATCGCGAACACTTTCGGTTTTTCGAGAAAAAAAGGGGTAGGGTTTAAACCACTATTCAGCCGACGTTCTAGCCGCCATTACTCCGCAGTACTTGAAGTTACAAAAATGCCGATGAGTGCGTTAAATACAGCTCGTCGAATTCTATCTTCAGTATAAAGGACAACTCTCTATCCCTGCGCGTTTGGACGGGAGAGGCTCGCAAAATTAAAAAAAATGGTCATTTTGGCCTTCCAAAACAGACTTTTTTCTACACAAGGAGAACGAAGCGGCTCAGAGTCCCGCCCTTTTAACTGTAGCATCCCAGCATGTTGCCTAGTAATTACCGCTAATATCCTGCAAATCCGTCGCACTTTTTTCTAGCCTTAATTTTTGGGTACCTAAAATATTTGAGTCTCTAATTCCGGAAATAATGGCCATAACGAGGAACGGGCTGCGGCCCTGTACTCCCCTTGACTTCCTTCTTACACGATAGCATCAAAACGGCAATCGCGAACACTTTCTGTATTTCGAGAAAAAAAAGGGGAAGGGTTTAAACCACTATACCGCCGACGTTCTAGCCGCCATTACTCCGCAGTACGTGAAGTTACAAAAATGCCGATGAGTGCGTTAAATACAGCTCGTTGAACGCTATCTTCCGTATAAAGGACAACTCTCTATCCCTCCGCGTTTGGACGGGAGAGGCCCGCAAAATAAAAAAAAAATGGTCATTTTGGCCTTCCAAAACAGACTTTTTTCTACACAAGGAGAACGAAGCGGCTCATAGTCCCGCCCTTTTAACTGTAGCATCCCAGCATGTTGCCTAGTAATTACCGCTAATATCCAGCAAATCCGTCGCACTTTTTTCTAGCCTTAATTTTTGGGTACCTAAAATATTTGAGTCTCTAATTCCGGAAATAATGGCCATAACGAGGAACGGGCTGCGGCCCTGTACTCCCCTTGACTTCCTTCTTACACGATAGCATCAAAATGGCAATCTGTTTTTCGAGAAAAAAAGGGGAAAGGTTTAAACCACTATTCCGCCGACGTTCTAGCCGCCATTACTCCGCAGTACGTGAAGTTACAAAAATGCCGATGAGTGCGTTAAATACAGCTCGTCGAACTCTATCTTCAGTATAGAGGACAACTCTCTATCCCTGCGCGTTTGGACGGGAGAGGCCCGCAAAATTAAAAAAAATGGTCATTTTGGCCTTCCAAAACAGACTTTTTTCTACACAAGGAGAACGAAGCGGCTCAGAGTCCCGCCCTTTTAACTGTAGCATCCCAGCATGTTGCCTAGTAATTACTGCTAATATCCAGCAAATCCGTTGCACTTTTTTCTAGCCTTAATTTTTGGGTACCTAAAATATTTGAGTCTCTAATTCCGGAAATAATGGCCATAACGAGGAACGGGCTGCGGCCCTGTACTCCCCTTGACTTACTTCTTACACGATAGCATCAAAATGGCAATCTGTTTATCGAGAAAAAAAGGGGAAGGGTTTAGACCACTATTCCTCCGAAAGTTCTAGCCGCCATTACTCCGCAGTACGTGAAGTTACAAAAATGCCGATGAGTGCGTTAAATACAGCTCGTCGAACTCTATCTTCAGTATAAAGGACAACTCTCTATCCCTGCGCGTTTGGACGGGAGAGGCCCGCAAAATTAAAAAAATGGTCATTTTGGCCTTCCAAAACAGACTTTTTTCTACACAAGGAGAACGAAGCGGCTCAGAGTCCCGCCCTTTTAACTGTAGCATCCCAGCATGTTGCCTAGTAATTACCGCTAATATCCAGCAAATCCGTCGCACTTTTTTCTAGCCTTAATTTTTGGGTACCTAAAATATTTGAGTCTCTAATTCCGGAAATAATGGCCATAACCAGGAACGGGCTGCGGCCCTGTACTCCCCTTGACTTCCTTCTTACTCGATAGCATCAAAATGGCAATCGCGAACACTTTCGGTTTTTCGAGAAAAAAAGGGGTAGGGTTTAAACCACTATTCAGCCGACGTTCTAGCCGCCATTACTCCGCAGTACTTGAAGTTACAAAAATGCCGATGAGTGCGTTAAATAGCGCTCGTCGAACTCTATCTTCAGTATAAAGGACAACTCTCTATCCCTGCGCGTTTGAACGGGAGAGGCCCGCAAAATTAAAAAAAATGGTCATTTTGGCCTTCCAAAACAGACTTTTTTCTACACAAGGAGAACGAAGCGGCTCAGAGTCCCGCCCTTTTAACTGTAGCATCCCAGCAAGTTACCTTGTAATTACCGCTAATATCCAGCAAATCCGTCGCACATTTTTCTAGCCTTAATTTTTGGGTACCTAAAATATATGTGTCTCTAATTCCGGAAATAATGGCCATAACGAGGAACGGGCTGCGGCCCTGTACTCCCCTTGACTTCCTTCTTACACGATAGCATCAAAATGGCAATCGCGAACACTTTCTGTTTTTCGAGAAAAAAAGGGGAAGGGTTTGGACCACTATTCCGCCGACGTTCTAGCCGCCATTACTCCGCAGTAAGTGAAGTTACAAAAATGCCGATGAGTGCGTTAAATACAGCTCGTCGAACTCTATCTTCAGTATAAAGGACAACTCTCTATCCCTGCGCGTTTGGACGGGAGAGGCCCGCAAATTTAAAAAAAATGGTCATTTTGGCCTTCCAAAACAGACTTTTTTCTACACAAGGAGAACGAAGCGGCTCAGAGTCCCGCCCTTTTAACTGTAGCATCCCAGCATGTTGCCTAGTAATTACCGCTAATATCCTGCAAATCCGTCGCACTTTTTTCTAGCCTTAATTTTTGGGTACCTAAAATATTTGAGTCTCTAATTCCGGAAATAATGGCCATAACGAGGAACGGGCTGCGGCCCTGTACTCCCCTTGACTTCCTTCTTACACGATAGCATCAAAATGGCAATCTGTTTTTCGAGAAGAAAAGGGGAAGGGTTTAAACCACTATTCCGCCGACGTTCTAGCCGCCATTACTCCGCAGTACGTGAAGTTACAAAAATGCCGATGAGTGCGTTAAATACAGCTCGTCGAACTCTATCTTCAGTATAGAGGACAACTCTCTATCCCTGCGCGTTTGGACGGGAGAGGCCCGCAAAATTAAAAAAAATGGTCATTTTGGCCTTCCAAAACAGACTTTTTTGTACACAAGGAGAACGAAGCGGCTCAGATTCCCGCCCTTTTAACTGTAGCATCCCAGCATGTTGCCTAGTAATTACCGCTAATATCCAGCAAATCCGTCGCACTTTTCTCTAGCCTTAATTTTTGAGTACCTAAAATATTTGAGTCTCTAATTCCGGAAATAATGGCCATAACGAGGAACGGGCTGCGGCCCTGTACTCCCATTGACTTCCTTCTTACACGATAGCATCAAAACGGCAATCGCGAACACTTTCTGTTTTTCGAGAAAAAAAAGGGGGAAGGGTTTAAACCACTATTCCGCCGACGTTCTAGCCGCCATTACTCCGCAGTACGTGAAGTTACAAAAATGCCGATGAGTGCGTTAAATACAGATCGTTGAACGCTATCTTCCGTATAAAGGACAACTCTCTATCCCTCCGCGTTTGGACGGGAGAGGCCCGCAAAATTAAAAAAAATGGTCATTTTGGCCTTCCAAAACAGACTTTTTTCTACACAAGGAGAACGAAGCGACTCAGAGTCCCGCCCTTTTAACTGTAGCATCCCAGCATGTTGCCTAGTAATTACCGCTAATATCCAGCAAATCCGTCGCACTTTTTTCTAGCCTTAATTTTTGGGTACCTAAAATATTTGAGTCTCTAATTCCGGAAATAATGGCCATAACAAGGAACGGGCTGCGGCCCTGTACTCCCCTTGACTTCCTTCTTACACGATAGCATCAAAATGGCAATCGCGAACACTTTCTGTTTTCGAGAAAAAAAGGGGAAGGGACCACTATTTCGCCGACGTTCTAGCCGCCATTACTCCGCAGTACGTGAAGTTACAAAAATGCCGATGAGTGCGTTAAATACAGCTCGTCGAACTCTATCTTCAGTATAAAGGACAACTCTCTATCCCTGCGCGTTTGGACGGGAGAGGCCCGCAAATTAAAAAAAAATGGTCATTTTGGCCTTCCAAAACAGACTTTTTTCTACACAAGGAGAATGAAGCGGCTCAGAGTCCCGCCCTTTTAACTGTAGCATCCCAGCATGTTGCCTAGTAATTACCGCTAATATCCAGCAAATCCGTCGCACTTTTTTCTAGCCTTAATTTTTGGGGACCTAAAATATTTGAGTCTCTAATTCCGGAAATAATGGCCATAACGAGGAACGGGCTGCGGCCCTGTACTCCCATTGACTTCCTTCTTACACGATAGCATCAAAACGGCAATCGCGAACACTTTCTGTTTTTCGAGAAAAAAAAGGGGGAAGGGTTTAAACCACTATTCCGCCGACGTTCTAGCCGCCATTACTCCGCAGTACGTGAAGTTACAAAAATGCCGATGAGTGCGTTAAATACAGCTCGTCGAACTCTATCTTCAGTATAAAGGACAACTCTCTATCCCTGCGCGTTTGGACGGGAGAGGCCCGCAAAATTAAAAAAATGATCATTTTGGCCTTCCAAAACAGACTTTTTTCTACACAAGGAGAACGAAGCGGCTCAGAGTCCCGCCCTTTTAACTGTAGCATCCCAGCATGTTGCCTAGTAATTACCGCTAATATCCAGCAAATCCGTCGCACTTTTTTCTAGCCTTAATTTTTGGGTACCTAAAATATTTGAGTCTCTAATTCCGGAAATAATGGCCATAACGAGGAACGGGCTGCGGCCCTGTACTCCCCTTGACTTCCTTCTTACTCGATAGCATCAAAATGGCAATCGCGAACACTTTCTGTTTTTCGAGAAAAAAAGGGGTAGGGTTTAAACCACTATTCCGCCGACGTTCTAGCCGCCATTACTCCGCAGTACTTGAAGTTACAAAAATGCCGATGAGTGCGTTAAATAGCGCTCGTCGAACTCTATCTTCAGTATAAAGGACAACTCTCTATCCCTGCGCGTTTGAACGGGAGAGGCCCGCAAATTTAAAAAAAATGGTCATTTTGGCCTTCCAAAACAGACTTTTTTCTACACAAGGAGAACGAAGCGGCTCAGAGTCCCGCCCTTTTAACTGTAGCATCCCAGCAAGTTACCTAGTAATTACCGCTAATATCCAGCAAATCCGTCGCACATTTTTCTAGCCTTAATTTTTGGGTACCTAAAATATATGAGTCTCTAATTCCGGAAATAATGGCCATAACGAGGAACGGGCTGCGGCCCTCTACCCCCCTTGACTTCCTTCTTACACGATAGCATCAAAACGGCAATCGCGAACACTTTCTGTATTTCGAGAAAAAAAAGGGGAAGGGTTTAAACCACTATACCGCCGACGTTCTAGCCGCCATTACTCCGCAGTACGTGAAGTTACAAAAATGCCGATGAGTGCGTTAAATACAGCTCGTTGAACGCTATCTTCCGTATAAAGGACAACTCTCTATCCCTCCGCGTTTGGACGGGAGAGGCCCGCAAAATTAAAACAAAATGGTCATTTTGGCCTTCCAAAACACACTTTTTTCTACACAAGGAGAACGAAGCGGCTCAGAGTCCCGCCCTTTTAACTGTAGCATCCCAGCATGTTGCCTAGTAATTACCGCTAATATCCAGCAAATCCGTCGCACTTTTTTCTAGCCTTAATTTTTGGGTACCTAAAATATTTGAGTCTCTAATTCCGGAAATAATGCCCATAACGAGGAACGGGTTGCGGCCCTGTACTCCCCTTGACTTCCTTCTTACACGATAGCATCAAAATGGCAATCTGTTTTTCGAGAAAAAAAGGGGAAGGGTTTAAACCACTATTCCGCCGACGTTCTAGCCGCCATTACTCCGCAGTACGTGAAGTTACAAAAATGCCGATGAGTGCGTTAAATACAGATCGTTGAACGCTATCTTCCGTATAAAGGACAACTCTCTATCCCTCCGCGTTTGGACGGGAGAGGCCCGCAAAATTAAAAAAAATGGTCATTTTGGCCTTCCAAAACAGACTTTTTTCTACACAAGGAGAACGAAGCGACTCAGAGTCCCGCCCTTTTAACTGTAGCATCCCAGCATGTTGCCTAGTAATTACCGCTAATATCCAGCAAATCCGTCGCACTTTTTTCTAGCCTTAATTTTTGGGTACCTAAAATATTTGAGTCTCTAATTCCGGAAATAATGGCCATAACAAGGAACGGGCTGCGGCCCTGTACTCCCCTTGACTTCCTTCTTACACGATAGCATCAAAATGGCAATCGCGAACACTTTCTGTTTTCGAGAAAAAAAGGGGAAGGGACCACTATTTCGCCGACGTTCTAGCCGCCATTACTCCGCAGTACGTGAAGTTACAAAAATGCCGATGAGTGCGTTAAATACAGCTCGTCGAACTCTATCTTCAGTATAAAGGACAACTCTCTATCCCTGCGCGTTTGGACGGGAGAGGCCCGCAAATTAAAAAAAAAATGGTCATTTTGGCCTTCCAAAACAGACTTTTTTCTACACAAGGAGAATGAAGCGGCTCAGAGTCCCGCCCTTTTAACTGTAGCATCCCAGCATGTTGCCTAGTAATTACCGCTAATATCCAGCAAATCCGTCGCACTTTTTTCTAGCCTTAATTTTTGGGGACCTAAAATATTTGAGTCTCTAATTCCGGAAATAATGGCCATAACGAGGAACGGGCTGCGGCCCTGTACTCCCATTGACTTCCTTCTTACACGATAGCATCAAAACGGCAATCGCGAACACTTTCTGTTTTTTGAGAAAAAAAAAGGGGGAAGGGTTTAAACCACTATTCCGCCGACGTTCTAGCCGCCATTACTCCGCAGTACGTGAAGTTACAAAAATGCCGATGAGTGCGTTAAATACAGCTCGTCGAACTCTATCTTCAGTATAAAGGACAACTCTCTATCCCTGCGCGTTTGGACGGGAGAGGCCCGCAAAATTAAAAAAATGATCATTTTGGCCTTCCAAAACAGACTTTTTTCTACACAAGGAGAACGAAGCGGCTCAGAGTCCCGCCCTTTTAACTGTAGCATCCCAGCATGTTGCCTAGTAATTACCGCTAATATCCAGCAAATCCGTCGCACTTTTTTCTAGCCTTAATTTTTGGGTACCTAAAATATTTGAGTCTCTAATTCCGGAAATAATGGCCATAACGAGGAACGGGCTGCGGCCCTGTACTCCCCTTGACTTCCTTCTTACTCGATAGCATCAAAATGGCAATCGCGAACACTTTCTGTTTTTCGAGAAAAAAAGGGGTAGGGTTTAAACCACTATTCCGCCGACGTTCTAGCCGCCATTACTCCGCAGTACTTGAAGTTACAAAAATGCCGATGAGTGCGTTAAATAGCGCTCGTCGAACTCTATCTTCAGTATAAAGGACAACTCTCTATCCCTGCGCGTTTGAACGGGAGAGGCCCGCAAAATTAAAAAAAATGGTCATTTTGGCCTTCCAAAACAGACTTTTTTCTACACAAGGAGAACGAAGCGGCTCAGAGTCCCGCCCTTTTAACTGTAGCATCCCAGCAAGTTCCCTATTAATTACCGCTAATATCCAGCAAATCCGTCGCACATTTTTCTAGCCTTAATTTTTGGGTACCTAAAATATATGAGTCTCTAATTCCGGAAATAATGGCCATAACGAGGAACGGGCTGCGGCCCTCTACCCCCCTTGACTTCCTTCTTACACGATAGCATCAAAACGGCAATCGCGAACACTTTCTGTATTTCGAGAAAAAAAAGGGGAAGGGTTTAAACCACTATACCGCCGACGTTCTAGCCGCCATTACTCCGCAGTACGTGAAGTTACAAAAATGCCGATGAGTGCGTTAAATACAGATCGTTGAACGCTATCTTCCGTATAAAGGACAACTCTCTATCCCTCCGCGTTTGGACGGGAGAGGCCCGCAAAATTAAAACAAAATGGTCATTTTGGCCTTCCAAAACACACTTTTTTCTACACAAGGAGAACGAAGCGGCTCAGAGTCCCGCCCTTTTAACTGTAGCATCCCAGCATGTTGCCTAGTAATTACCGCTAATATCCAGCAAATCCGTCGCACTTTTTTCTAGCCTTAATTTTTGGGTACCTAAAATATTTGAGTCTCTAATTCCGGAAATAATGGCCATAACGAGGAACGGGTTGCGGCCCTGTACTCCCCTTAACTTCCTTCTTACACGATAGCATCAAAATGGCAATCTGTTTTTCGAGAAAAAAAGGGGAAGGGTTTAAACCACTATTCCGCCGACGTTCTAGCCGCCATTACTCCGCAGTACGTGAAGTTACAAAAATGCCGATGAGTGCGTTAAATACAGATCGTTGAACGCTATCTTCCGTATAAAGGACAACTCTCTATCCCTCCGCGTTTGGACGGGAGAGGCCCGCAAAATTAAAAAAAATGGTCATTTTGGCCTTCCAAAACAGACTTTTTTGTACACAAGGAGAACGAAGCGGCTCAGATTCCCGCCCTTTTAACTGTAGCATCCCAGCATGTTGCCTAGTAATTACCGCTAATATCCAGCAAATCCGTCGCACATTTTTCTAGCCTTAATTTTTGGGTACCTAAAATATATGAGTCTCTAATTCCGGAAATAATGGCCATAACGAGGAACGGGCTGCGGCCCTGTACTCCCCTTGACTTCCTTCTTACACGATAGCATCAAAATGGCAATCGCGAACACTTTCTGTTTTTCGAGAAAAAAAGGGGAAGGGTTTGGACCACTATTCCGCCGACGTTCTAGCCGCAATTACTCCGCAGTACGTGAAGTTACAAAAATGCCGATGAGTGCGTTAAATACAGCTCGTCGAACTCTATCTTCAGTATAAAGGACAACTCTCTATCCCTGCGCGTTTGGACGGGAGAGGCCCGCAAAATTAAAAAAATTGTCATTTTGGCCTTCCAAAACAGACTTTTTTCTACACAAGGAGAACGAAGCGGCTCAGAGTCCCGCCCTTTTAACTGTAGCATCCCAGCATGTTGCCTAGTAATTACCGCTAATATCCAGCAAATCCGTCGCACTTTTTTCTAGCCTTAATTTTTGGGGACCTAAAATATTTGAGTCTCTAATTCCGGAAATAATGGCCATAACGAGGAACGGGCTGCGGCCCTGTACTCCCATTGACTTCCTTCTTACACGATAGCATCAAAACGGCAATCGCGAACACTTTCTGTTTTTCGAGAAAAAAAAGGGGTAAGGGTTTAAAACCACTATTCCGCCGACGTTCTAGCCGCCATTACTCCGCAGTACGTGAAGTTACAAAAATGCCGATGAGTGCGTTAAATACAGCTCGTCGAACTCTATCTTCAGTATAAAGGACAACTCTCTATCCCTGCGCGTTTGGACGGGAGAGGCCCGCAAAATAAAAAAAAAATGGTTATTTTGGCCTTCCAAAACAGACTTTTTTCTACACAAGGAGAACGAAGCGGCTCAGAGTCCCGCCCTTTTAACTGTAGCATCCCAGCATGTTGCCTAGTAATTACCGCTAATATCCAGCAAATCCGTCGCACTTTTTTCTAGCCTTAATTTTTGGGTACCTAAAATATTTGAGTCTCTAATTCCGGAAATAATGGCCATAACAAGGAACGGGCTGCGGCCCTGTACTCCCCTTGACTTCCTTCTTACACGATAGCATCAAAATGGCAATCCCGAACACTTTCTGTTTTCGAGAAAAAAAGGGGAAGGGACCACTATTCCGCCGACGTTCTAGCCGCCATTACTCCGCAGTACGTGAAGACACAAAAATGCCGATGAGTGCGTTAAATACAGCTCGTCGAACTCTATCTTCAGTATAAAGGACAACTCTCTATCCCTGCGCGTTTGGACGGGAGAGGCCCGCAAATTAAAAAAAAATGGTCATTTTGGCCTTCCAAAACAGACTTTTTTCTACACAAGGAGAATGAAGCGGCTCAGAGTCCCGCCCTTTTAACTGTAGCATCCCAGCATGTTGCTTAGTAATTACCACTAATATCCAGCAAATCCGTCGCACTTTTTTCTAGCCTTAATTTTTGGGTACCTAAAATATTTGAGTCTCTAATTCCGGAAATAATGGCCATAACGAGGAACGGGCTGCGGCCCTGTACTCCCCTTGACTTCCGTCTTACACGATAGCATCAAAATGGCAATCGCAAACATTTTCTGTTTTTCGAGAAAAAAAAAAAGGGTTTAGACCACTATTCCGCCGACGTTCTAGCCGCCATTACTCCGCAGTACGTGAAGTTACAAAAATGCCGATGAGTCCGTTAAATACAGCTCGTCGAACTCTATCTTCAGTATAAAGGACAACTCTCTAACCCTGCGCGTTTGGACGGGAGAGGCCCGCAAAATTAAAAAAAAATGGTCATTTTGGCCTTCCAAAACAGACTTTTTTCTACACAAGGAGAACGAAGCGTCTCAGAGTCCCGCCCTTTTAACTGTAGCATCCCAGCATGTTGCCTAGTAATTACCGCTAATATCCAGCAAATCCGTCGCACTTTTTTCTAGCCTTAATTTTTGGGGACCTAAAATATTTGAGCCTCTAATTCCGGAAATAATGGCCATAACGAGGAACGGGCTGCGGCCCTGTACTCCCCTTGACTTCCTTCTTACACGATAGCATCAAAATGGCAATCGCGAACACTTTCTGTTTTTCGAGACTATTCCGCCGACGTTCTAGCCGCCATTACTCCGCAGTACGTGAAGTTACAAAAATGCCGATGAGTGCGTTAAATACAGCTCGTCGAACACTATCTTCAGTATAAAGGACAACTCTCTATCCCTAGGCATTTGGACGGGAGAGGCCCGCAAAATTAAAAAAAATGGTCATTTTGGCCTTCCAAAACAGACTTTTTTCTACACAAGGAGAACGAAGCGGCTCAGAGTCCCGCCCTTTTAACTGTAGCATCCCAGCATGTTGCCTAGTAATTACCGCTAATATCCAGCAAATCCGTCGCACTTTTTTCTAGTCTTAATTTTTGGGTACCTAAAATATTTGAGTCTCTAATTCCGGAAATAATGGCCATAACGAGGAACGGGCTGCGGCCCTGTACTCCCCTTGACTTCCTTCTTACACGATAGCATCAAAACGGCAATCGCGAACATTTTCTGTTTTTTCGAGAAAAAAAGGGGAAGGGTTTAAACCACTATTCCGCCGACGTTCTAGCCGCCATTACTCCGCAGTACGTGAAGTTACAAAAATGCCGATGAGTGCGTTCAATACATCTCGTCGAACTCTATCTTCAGTATAAAGGACAACTCTCTAACCCTGCGCGTTTGGACGGGAGAGGCCCGCAAAATTAAAAAAAAATGGTCATTTTGGCCTTCCAAAACAGACTTTTTCCGTCGCACTTTATTCTAGCCTTAATTTTTGGGTACCTAAAATATTTGAGTCTCTAATTCCGGAAATAATGGCCATAACGAGGAACGGGCTGCGGCCCTGTTCACCCCTGGACTTCCCTCTTACGCGATAGCATCAAAATGGCAATCACGAACACTTTCTGTTTTTCGAGAAAAATGAGTTTAAACCACTATTCCGCCGACGTTCTAGCCGCCATTACTTCGCAGTACTTGAAGATACAAAAATGCCGATGAGTGCGTTAAATACAGCTCGTCGAACTCTATCTTCAGTATAAATGACAACTCTCTATCCCTGCGCGTTTGGACGGGAGAGGCCCGCAAATTAAAAAAAAATCGTCATTTTGGCCTTCCAAAACAGACTTATTTCTACACAAGGAGAACGAAGCGGCTCAGAGTCCCGCCCTTTTAACTGTAGCATCCCAGCATGTTGCCTAGTAATTACCGCTAATATCCAGCAAATCCGTTGCACTTTCTTCTAGCCTTAATTTTTGGGTACCTAAAATATTTGAGTCTCTAATTCCGGAAATAATGGCCATAACGAGGAACGGGCTACGGCCCTGTACTCCCCTTGACTTCCTTCTTACACGATAGCATCAAAATGGCAATCGCGAACACTTTATGTTTTTCGAGAAAAAAGGAGAATGGTAAACCACTATTCCGCCGACGTTCTAGCCGCCAATACTCCGCAGTACTTGAAGTTACAAAAATACCGATGAGTGCGTTAAATACAACTCGTCGAACTCTATCTTCAGTATAAAGGACAACTCTCTATCCCTGCGCGTTTGGACGGGAGAGGCCCGCAAAATAAAAAGAAATGGTAATTTTGGGCTTCCAAAACAGACTTTTTTCTACACAAGGAGAACGAAGCGGCTCAGCGTCCCGCCCTTTCAACTGTAGCATCCCAGCATGTTGCCTAGTAATTACCGCTAATATCCAGCAAATCCGTCGCACTTTTTTCTAGCCTTAATTTTTGGGTACCTAAAATATTTGAGTCTCTAATTCCGGAAATAATGGCCATAATGAGGAACGGGCAGCGGCCCTGTACTCCCCCTTGACTTCCTTCTTACACGATAGCATCAAAATGGCAATCGCGAACACTTTCTGATTTTCGAGAAAAAAAGGGGAAGTTTTCAAAACCACTATTCCGCCGACGTTCTAGCCGCCATTACTCCGCAGTACGTGAAGTTACAAAAATGCCGATGAGTGCGTTAAATACAGCTCGTCGAACTCTATCTTCAGTATAAAGGACAACTCTCTATCCGTGCGCGTTTGGACGGGAGAGGCCCGCAAAATTAAAAAAATGGTCATTTTGGCCTTCCAAAACTGACTTTTTTCTACACAAGGAGAACGAAGCGGCTCAGAGTCCCGCCCTTTTAACTGTAGCATCCCAGCATGTTGCCTAGCAATTACCGCTAATATCCAGCAAATCCATCGCACTTTTTTCTAGCCTTAATTTTTGGGTACCTAAAATATTTGAGCCTCTAATTCCGGAAATAATGGCAATACCGAGGAAGGGGCTGCGGCCCTGTACTCCCCCTTGACTTCCTTCTTACACGACAGCATCAAAATGGCAATCGCGAACACTTTCTGATTTTCGAGAAAAAAAGGGGAAGGGACGTTCTAGCCGCCATTACTCCGCAGTAAGTGAAGATACAAAAATACCGATGACTGCGTCAAATACAGCTCGTCGAACGCTATCTTCAGTATAAAGGACAACTCTCTATCCCTGCGCGTTTGGACGGGAGAGGCCCGCAAAATTAAAAAAAAATGGCCATTTTGGCCTTCCAAAACAGACTTTTTTCTACACAAGGAGAACGAAGCGGCTCAGAGTCCCGCCCTTTCAACTGTAGCATCCCAGCATGTTGCCTAGTAATTACCGCTAATATCCAGCAAATCCGTCGCACTTTTTTCTAGCCTTAATTTTTGGGTACCTAAAATATTTGAGTCTCTAATTCCGGAAATAATGGCCATAACGAGGAACGGGCAGCGGCCCTGTACTCCCCTTGACTTCCTTCTTACACGATAGCATCAAAACGGCAATCGCGAACACTTTCTGTATTGCGAGAAAAAAAAGGGGAAGGGTTTAAACCACTATTCCGCCGACATTCTAGCCGCCATTACTCCGCAGTACGTGAAGTTACAAAAATGCCGATGATTGCGTTAAATACAGCTCGTCGAACTCTATCTTCAGTATAAAGGACAACTCTCTATCCCTGCGCGTTTGGACGGGAGAGGCCCGCAAATAAAAAAAAAATGGTCATTTTGGCCTTCCAAAACAGACTTTTTTCTACACAAGGAGAACGAAGCGTCTCAGAGTCCCGCCCTTTTAACTGTAGCATCCCAGCATGTTGCCTAGTAATTACCGCTAATACCCAGCAAATCCGTCGCACTTCTTTCTTGCCTTAATTTTTGGGTACCTAAAATACTTGAGTCTCTAATTCCGGAAATAATGGCCATAACGAGGAACGGGCTGCGGCCGTGTACACCCCTGGACTTCCTTCTTACGCGATAGCATCAAAATGGCAATCGCGAACACTTTCTGTTTTTCGAGAAAAATGAGTTTAAACCACTATTCCGCCGACGTTCTAGCCGCCATTACTTCGCAGTACTTGAAGATACAAAAATGCCGATGAGTGCGTTAAATACAGCTCGTCGAACTCTATCTTCAGTATAAATGACAACTCTCTATCCCTGCGCGTTTGGACGGGAGAGGCCCGCAAATTAAAAAAAAACGGTCATTTTGGACTTCCAAAACAGACTTATTTCTACACAAGGAGAACGAAGCGGCTCAGAGTCCCGCCCTTTTAACTGTAGCATCCCGGCATGTTGCCTAGTAATTACCGCTAATATCCAGCAAATCCGTCGCACTTTCTTCTAGCCTTAATTTTTGGGTACCTAAAATATTTGAGTCTCTAATTCCGGAAATAATGGCCATAACGAGGAACGGGCTGCGGCCCTGTACTCCCCTTGACTTCCTTCTTACACGATAGCATCAAAATGGCAATCGCGAACACTTTCTGTTTTTCGAGAAAAAAAGGGGAAGGGTTTAGACCACTATTCCGCCGACGTTCTAGCCGCCATTACTCCGCAGTACGTGAAGTTACAAAAATGCCGATGAGTGCTTTAATTACAGCTCGTCGAACTCTATTTCAGTATAAAGGAAAACTCTCTATCCCTGCGCGTTTGGACGGGAAAGGCCCGCAAATTAAAAAAAAATGGTCATTTTGGCCTTCCATAACAGACTTTTTTCTACACAAGGAGAACGAAGCGGCTCAGAGTCCCGCCCTTTTAACTGTAGCTTCCCAGCATGTTGCCTAGTAATTACCGCTAATATCCAGCAAATACGTCGCACTTTTTTCTAGCCTTAATTTTTGGGTACCTAAAATATTTGAGTTTCTAATTCCGGAAATAATGGCCATACCGAGGAACGGGCTGCGGCCCTGTACTCCCCCTTGACTTCCTTCTTACACGATAGCATCAAAATGGCAATCGCGAACACTTTCTGATTTTCGAGAAAAAAAGGGGAAGGGACGTTCTAGCCGCCATTACTCCGCAGTAAGTGAAGATACAAAAATACCGATGACTGCGTTAAATACAGCTCGTCGAACGCTATCTTCAGTATAAAGGACAACTCTCTATCCCTGCGCGTTTGGACGGGAGAGGCCCGCAAAATTAAAAAAAAAAGGTCATTTTGGCCTTCCAAAACAGACTTTTTTCTACACAAGGAGAACGAAGCGGCTCAGAGTCCCGCCCTTTTAACTGTAGCATCCCAGCATGTTGCCTAGCAATTACCGCTAATATCCAGCAAATCCGTCGCACTTTTTTCTAGCCTTAATTTTTGGGTACCTAAAATATTTGAGTCTCTAATTCCGGAAATAATGGCCATAACGAGGAACGGGCTGCGGCCCTGTACTCCCCTTGACTTCCTTCTTACACAATAGCATCAAAATGGCAATCGTAAACACTTTCTGTTTTTCGAGAAAAAAGGGGAAGTGTTTAGACCACTATTCCGCCGACGTTCTAGCCGCCATTACTCCGCAGTACGTGAAGTTACAAAAATGCCGATGAGTGCGTTAAATACAGCTCGTCGAACTCTATCTTCAGTATAAAGGACAACTCACTATCCCTGCGCGTTTGGACGGGAGAGGCCCGCAAAATTAAAAAAAATGGTCATTTTGGCCTTCCAAAACAGACTTTTTTCTACACAAGGAGAACGAAGCGGCTCAGAGTCCCGCCCTTTTAACTGTAGCATCCCAGCATGCTGCCTAGTAATTACCGCTAATATCCAGCAAATCCGTCGCACTTTTTTCTAGCCTTAATTTTTGGGTACCTAAAATATTTGAGTCTCTAATTCCGGAAATAATGGCCATAACGAGGAACGGGCTGCGGCCCTGTACTCCCCTTGACTTCCTTCTTACACGATAGCATCAAAATGGCAATCGCGAACACTTTCTGTTTTTCGAGAAAAAAAGGGGAAGGGCGTTCTAGCCGCCATTACTCCGCAGTACGTGAAGTTACAAAAATGCCGATGAGTGCGTTAAATACAGCTCGTCGAACTCTATCTTCAGTATAAAGGACAACTCTCTATCCCTGCGCGTTTGGACGGGAGAGGCCCGCAAATTTTCAAAAAATGGTCATTTTGACCTTCCAAAACAGCCTTTTTTCTACACAAGGAGAACGAAGCGGGTCAGAGGCCCGCCCTTTTAACTATAGTATCCCAGCATGTGGCCTAGTATTTACCGCAATATCCAGCAAATCAGTCGCACTTTTTTCTAGCCTTAATTTTTGGGTACCTAAAATATTTGATTCTCTAATTCTGGAAATAATGGCCGTACCGAGGAACGGGCTGCGGCCCTGTACTCCCCCTTGAATTCCTTCTTACACGATAGCTTCAAGATTGCAATCGCGAACACTTTCTCTTTTTCGAGAAAAACCGCCATTACTCCGCAGTACGTGAAGTTACAAAAATGGCGATGAGTGCGTTAAATGCAGCTCGTCGAACTCTATCTTCAGTATAAAGGACAATTCTCTATTCCTGCGCGTTTGGACCGGAGAGACCCGCAAATTTTCAAAAAATGGTCATTTTGACCTTCCAAAACAATCTTTTTTCTACACAAGGAAAACAAAGCGGCTCAGAGGCCCGCCCTTTTATCTGTAGCATCCCAACATATTGCCTATTAATTACCGCTAATATCCAGCAAATCCGTCGCACTTTTTTCTAGCCTTAATTTTTGGGTACCTAAAATATTTGAGTCCCTAATTCCGGAAATAATGGACCATACCGTGGAACGGGCTGCGGCCCTGTACTCCCCCTTGACTCCGTTCTTACACGATAGCATCAAATGGCATTCCCGAACACTTTCTGTTTTTCGCGTTCTAGCCGCCATTACTCCGCAGTACGTGAAGTTACAAAAATGCCGATGAGTGCGTTAAATACAGCTCGTCGAACTCTATCTTCACTACAAAGGGGCAACGCTCTATCCCTGCGCGTTTGGACGGGAGAGGCCCGCAAATTTTCAAAAAATGGTCATTTTGACTTTCCAAACGAGACATTTTTCTACACAATTAGAACGAAGCGGCTCAGAGGCCCGCACTTTTAACTGTAGCATCCCAGTATGTTGCCTAGTAATTACCGCTAATATCCAGCAAATCCGTCGCACTTGTTTCTAGCCTTAATTTTTGGGTACCTAAAATATTTGATTCTCTAATTCCGGAAATAATGGCCATACCGAGGAACGGCTACGGCCCTGTAGTGCGCCTTGACTTCCTTCTTACACGATAGCATCAAAATGGCAATCGTGAACACTTTCTGTTTTTCGACGTTCTAGCCGCCATTACTCCGCAGTACGTGAAGTTACAAAAATGCCGATGAGTGCGTTAAATACAGCTCGTCGAACTCTATCATCAGTATAAAGGACAACTCTCTATCCCTGCGCGTTTGGGGGGGAGAGGCCCGCAAAATTTAAAAAAATGGTCATTTTGACGTTCCGAAACAGTCTTTCTTCTACACAAGGAGAACAAAGCGGCTCAGAGGCCCGCCCTTTTAACTGTAGCATCCCAGCATATTGCCTATTAATTACCGCTAATATCCAGCAAATCCGTCGCACTTTTTTCTAGCCTTAATTTTTGGGTACCTAAAATATTTGAGTCTCTAATTCCGTAAATAATGGCCATACCGAGGAACGGGCTGCGGCCCTGTAATCCCCCTTGACTTCCTTCTTACACGATAGCATCAAAATGGCAATCGTGGACACTTTCTGTTTTTCGACGTTCTAGCCGCCATTACTCCGCAGTATGTGAAGTTACAAAAATGCCGATGAGTGTGTTAAATACTGCTCGTCGAACTCTATTATCAGTATAAAGTACAACTCTCTATCCCTGCGCGTTTGGACGGGAGAGGCCCGCAAATTTAAAAAAATGTTCATTTTGACCTTCCAAAACAGACTTTTTTCTACACAAGGAGAACTAAGCGGGTCAGAGGCCCGCCCTTTTAACTGTAGCATCCCAGCATGTGGCCTAGTATTTACCGCTAATATCCAGCAAATCCGTCGCACTTTTTTCTAGCCTTAATTTTAGGGTACACAAAAATATTTGAGTCTCTAATTCTGGAAATAATGGCCGTACCGAGGAACGGGCTGCGGCCCTGTACTCCCCCTTGACTTCCTTCTTACACGATAGCTTCAAAATGGCATTCGCGAACACTTTCTGATTTCCGAGAAAAAAATATGAATAACGGTGATTACTAGGCAACATGCGGGGATGCTACTATTAGAATGGCGGCCCATATTTTTGTCACCATAACTCCTCAGTACGTATCCTGATAACAAAGGCGATGAATGCGTTGTATACAGCTTCTCGAAGTCTATCTTTGGTATAAACGACATTTCTCTATCGTCTGGCGTTTGGATGGGAGAGGGCGGGAAATTTAGAAGAAATTGTCATTTGGCCCTCCAAAAATTTTTCTCTACACAAGGAGAACGGAGGGTCTCAGATCCCCGCCCTTTTAACTGTAGCATCTCCGGAAGTTCACTAATAATTAAGGCCAAAATCCAGCAAATCCATCGCACTATTTTCTAGTCTAATTTTTTTTGTTGCCTGAAACATATCAGTCTCTAAATCCGGAAATAATTGCCATATCGACGAACGGGAAGCGGTCCTGTATTCCCCCTTGTCTTACTTCTTACGCGATAGCATCAAAAATGGGAATCTCCAACACACGCTGATTTTCGAGAAAATAAGCCACTATTCCGCCGACTTTCTTGGCTCCGTAACTCCGCAGTACTTGTACTGAGAAGAAATCCGATTAGTGCGTTGAATGAAGCTTCGGGAACTATGTCTGTAGTGTGAAGGACAACTCGCTATCCCCGTGCGTTTGGACGGGAGACCCCGGCAAATTTAAAAAAAATTGTCAATTTTACCTTCCAAAACAGAATTTTCTCTACACAAGGAGAACGGAGCGTCTAATTAGCCCGCCCTTTTAACTGTAGCATCCCCGCATCAAAGAAAGAAAAATAGCCTATATTAAGTGTTTACTAACATACGGCATAAAAAGAGACACGAAGTGTTTAAGAAAAGCAAGAAATAACTGAAAAGGGGAAGACATAGTAAAAAAAATAATTCATCAATTAAAAATAATTTACAGGAAAAAGATAGAGTGAGGAATAATTAAAGAAATAACGAAAAGTGATCTCACCACAGACTTCAAATACTAGTTAGCCTCAAAATTACAGGAATAGTGTCAAATAAGGTGTTGTTGGTTTAGAATGTAATGCTGATTCTCTACAGTTTGTGTGTTGGCAGCAGTATGGTATGAAGTTTTAGAACAAACTGATTATTTGTGTAATAAAAATAAAAAAATATATATGAAATTTTGATTCAAAATGTGCAGTCTAAGTATCAAGTTTTGATACAAAATGACTGAATATCTTATAAATTTTTTGAACAAAATTCATATTTTAAATCTTAGAAAATAATAATCAGATTTGCCACAAACACTTGGTGTAATATGATGTATGGGTACCGACTGAATTGACTGAAATAGATGCCTAAATTTTTTTTTGCACTTATCAAGTTTTGGAACTCACCGCTTCAATTGATTATTTAGGCTAAATGAAATAATTGAACAAAAACAACAATATACGATGTAAGAGTAATGGAACGGAGAAAAACTCTCTCCGGCGCCGGAATTTGAACCCGGGTTTTCAGCTCTACGTGCTGATGCTTTACCCACTAAGCCACACCGGATACCACATCGGCGTCGGACAGAATCGTCTCAGATTAAGCTCCAACTCTTGGGTTCCCTTTAGTGGCCGCCCTCTGCACTACGTCATAGAGGTCTATGAACGTAGGACCAAAGTCCACACGTATGCTGAGGTGCACTCGTTATGAGTGACTAGTTGGCCGGGACCCGACGGAATAAGCTGCATGGAAATATCATATGTACTTCGGTACATTAAAATAAAAAAAAAAATTAAAAAAATATATATGTGATATGCGTAAATCACTTCGTGATTTAAGACGGCGTTTATTCCGTCGGATCCCGGCCAACTAGTCACTCATAACGAGTGCACCTCAGCACATGTGTGGACTTCGGTCCTACGTTCATAGACCTCTATGACGTAGTGCAGAGGGCGGCCACTAGAGAGAACCCAAGAGTTGGAGCTTAATCTGAGACGATTCTGTCCGACGCCGAGTGGTATCCGGTGTGGCTTAGTGGATAAAGCATGAGCACGTAGAGCTGAAAACCCGGGTTCAAATCCCGGCGCCGGAGAGGGTTTTTCTCCGTTCCATTACTCTTACATCGTGTGATGACGCAGAATATCTGCATGGAAATATCATATGTACTTAGGTACATTAAAATAATAATAAAATAATAAAAATAATAATATATAAAAACAACAATGGTATGACCATATCGAAAGAATTAACGGAGAGAGTTTTCCGAGAATAATATTTCAAATCATAAAGAAAATAAACCAGGAGGACGAAGGCAAAGTTTCGAAGATACCTTATGTGAACGGACCAAGCCATATAGCCTAATCTTTGAGACAGATGATGATGATGATGATGATGATGATGATTAATGGTGACGGTTATGAAGAACCTGAAATTTATTCATTCAGTATTCTGTCTAAAACCAGATCTTCAACTGAAAACCCAGTTTTCTCCAATCTTTCATACTTTCTGCCTTCCTCTTTGTCTCCTCATATGATCCATATATCTTAATGTCGTCTATCATTTATATCTTCTTCTGCCCCGAACTCTTCTCCCGTTCACCATTCCTTGCAGTGCATCCTTCAGTAGACAGTTTCTTCTCAGCCAGTGATCCAACCAATTCCTTTTTCTCTTTCTGATCAGTTTCAGCGTCATTCTTTCTTCACCCACTCTTTCCAACACAGCTTCATTTCTTATTCTGTCTGTCCATTTCACACGTTCCATTCTTCTTCATATCTACATTTGAAATGCTTCTTGAAATAAGCTAGCATTATTCTGATGGCGAAAGTTTTTACATACGTGCATATTCTCGGGATGAATTGTGTCGCTATACAAAACCTGTCCACTACTTTAGGATAAAAAATCGCTGTTAATCCAACTCGACACTAAATATACAGGACGTGTAGTGGATGATTTATTGGTTGTTTATGCGTTAAATCACTTAGAAAAATTCTGGCATATATTGTACAAGAAGATGATTGAATTAATTAATTAAATAATTCATTCATTCATTCATTCATTCATTCATTCATTCATTCATTCATTCATTCATTCATTCATTCATTCATTCATACATTCAGTGTTCTGCCCAAGGGCAGATCTTTCACTGCAAACCCAGCATTCTCCAATTTTTCCTATTTTCTGTCTTTCTCTTTGTTTCCTCATATGATCCATATATTATCTTAATGTCGTCTATCGTCTGATATCTTCTTCTGCCCCGAACTCTTCTCCCGTTCACCATTTCTTCCAGTGCATCCTTCAGAAAGTAGTTTCTTCTCAACCAGTGACCCAGCTAATTCCTTTTCCTCTCTCTAATCAGTTTCAACATTATTCTTTCTTTACCCACTCTTTCAAACACAGTTTCATTTCTTATTCTGTCTGTCCATTTCACATGCTCCATCCTTCTCCATATCCACATTTCAGATGCTTCTATTCGCTTCTCTTCACTTCGTCGTAATGTCCATGTTTCTGGTCCATACAATGCTACACTCCATACAAAGAACTTAACTAGTATCTTCCTCAGTTTCTTCTCCAGAGGTCCGCAGAAGATGCTCCTTTTTCTATTAAAAGCTTCCTTAGCCATTGCTATTCTTCTTTTGACTTCCTGGCAGCAGCTCATGTTATTGCTTATAGTACACCCCAAGTATTTGAAGCTGTCCACTTGTTTTAGTGCCTCATTTAGAAGAAGATATTAGTGGTTATTTATCATTATCGTTATAATCATCACCATAAAGTTTCAAAGACTCGACTACTTCAGTTCGTTACAACCTCACTCGAGCCAATACTATAAATCACTTTTTCCTGGAAGTTATGTAGTTAGCATGATGCAAGAACTATTTAAGAGGAAACTGAAAATTTAAAAGAGAAGGTTCACACACTGAGTGTCTATAGGAAGGAAGAATATTTTCTCTTTGTTTCTGGGATATAGTATCACTTGAGTCGCACAGATAGATGTAATTGTTTTATAACTGTCATTTTTATCCTTATAGACTTCATTGGGTTATTTTACGACGATGTATCAACATCTCTGGTTATTTAGCGTCTGAATAAAATGAAGGTGATAATGCCGGTGAAATGAGTCCAGGGTCCAGCACCGAAAGTTACCCAGCATTTGCTCGTATTGGGTTGAGGGAAAACCCCGGAAAAAACCTCAACCAGGTAACTTGTCCCGACCGGGATTCGAACCCGGGCCACCTGGTTTCGCGGCCAGACGCGCTAACCGTTACTCCACAGGTGTGGACTTCATTTCGCATTTAAAGCTACTGTCAAAGGTGTTGAAGTATTGAAACAGACTATTAGAAACGGTACGGATGTCGTCGGAAGATAAATTAGCTGTAGTCCGATTCTGACGCCACCAATTGGCCAGCCCCAAGGGGGTTAGTACACGGTTGGTAGACCCTTAATGACGCCACGTGATACACATGACATCATTAACCATTATTAATGCGGTTGTTAATGACGTCAAGCCCACTACATGGACATGCACGCACCATGTATGTGTGTTGATGGTTAGCCTCGACATAAACCATAGCTTATATCTCAGCCAAGGTTGGGCAGTCGAGAATCAAAGGCCTACCAACCCTCGGCCACAATTCTGAGGCAGACCCAGGGTGTCATTTACGTTGATGCAACTGGATATTCGATTTAATCTGGAGATAAACTTTTCTGACACCAACTTATGACACCGCAGAGAACGGCAAACGGAACGAAATTAAACTGAGTGAAGTCCATTGCTTATTGAGGCATTTTCTCGTTGCGTTTATAGAAAATCCACAAAATAAGCATTTAACACGTAAGAGACGTATTTTCCATAGTAGTTCGAAATATCTTTCAGGTTACTGCAAGTTTAAACTGTTGTAGTTTAAACAAAAAAAAAAAAAAACCCGTATTCCCAAGTTCAGTTTAACTGACTTTCTTGGTTTAAACACCAGTTTAGTTTAAACTACCAAGTTTGATAGTTTAAGCTATGCGAGATGGTTAAACTTCTTACTACAACCTAAAAGCGAACTCTTTACTTGCTTGCTTACTTACTGGCATATAAGGAACCCGGAGGTTCATTGCCGCCCTCACATATGCCCGCCATTGGTCCCTATCCTGAGCAAGATTAATCCAGTCTCTACCATCATATCCCACCTCCCTCAAATCCATTTTAATATTATCTTCCCATCTACGTCTCGGCCTCCCCAAAGGTCTTTTTCCCTCCGGCCTCCCAACTAACACTCTATATGCATTTCTGGATTCGCCCATACGTGCTACATGTCCTGCCCATCTCAAACGCCTGGATTTTATGTTCCTAATTATGTCAGGTGAAGTAGCCTATACAATGCGTGCAGCTCTGCGTTGTGTAACTTTCTCCATTCTCCTGTAACTTCATCCCTCTTAGCCCCAAATATTTTCCTAAGGACCTTATTCTCAAACACCCTCAATCTCTGTTCCTCTCTCAAAGTGAGAGTCCAAGTTTCACAACCATACAGAACAACCGGTAATATAACTGTTTTATAAATTATAACTTTTAGATTTTTTGACAGACGACTAGATGACAAAAGCTTCTCAACCGAATAATAACAGGCATTTCCCATATTTATTCTGCGTTTAATTTCTTCCCGAGTGTCATTTATATTTGTTACTGTTGCTCCAAGATATTTGAATTTTTCCACCTCTTCGAAGGATAATCTCCAATTTTTATATTTCCATTTCGTACAATATTCTGGTCACGAGACATAATCATATACTTAGTCTTTTCGGGATTTACTTCCAACCCTATCGCTTTACTTGCTTCAATTAGAATTTCCGCGTTTTCCCTAATCGTTTATTGGAGAAAAATATTGCTAGTAGTAAAATTGTAAGTGATGGAGGAACAGATGGAAATTTTTAATTAAATTGAAGATGAAGGTATTAGAATTTTACCCAGAGCAAGAGCTTTCAGGCTAAGAGTAAGTCATTTTCAAGAACTGAATGAGAGAGAGTTTTTAATAGATTGACTCCATAAGGATATTGTAGACATGGTGTAAAATCAAATAGAAGACAGAACCAAATCACAGACAGAGAGAAACTATGCTCTTTCTCCAGCTGACAAATTTTACCATCCTTAATGTATTACGCTTCAGGAAATTTTCAAATAAATGTTGGGTATCATTACGGCATATATCAAAGTATTGTAAGTGAAGTGAAACATGAATTTTCTAAAGCAATGTTAGGATTATCACAAATATATATTAAAATGCCATCTACAACGGAAGATATGAACCTTGTATAGCATGGTTTTCATAAAAAAGCAAGATTTTCTCTGTGTATTGGAACAGTTGACTGTATAATGTCTTTCCTTTCCATTACTAAAATTCTAAAATTAACTTGCATTCCTTTTACTGAAATTTTCAGCCCTTTCGTTTTTTTTTTTTTTTTTTTTTTTCATTTTATTAAATCATATTTTATTTTTAACCAACCATATACCCAAAATATATAATGCATTAATTAGAGCTTACCCTGAGCTAAGTACACTTAACACACATAGATTTAAGAAACAAATCAGATTAATTATTTAATTGTCTAAGCTAATTGAGTTAAAAATTGATAGTCTAATATTTATGTACTTCTGTATTTTCTATTTGTATATAGACCCTATTATTACAGGCTGTATGTATTTTACCATTTATTAATGTTATTGTGCTCAATGAACTCTCTTAATTTTGTGATATGTTTTGTATAACTGATCTGAACTGCGCCCGAGCACGAGATTCTGCTCTTTCGGGCTGCAATGCCTAATGTAGCTCGAGTGTAAAGTATTAAATAAATTAAATTAAATTAAATTAAATTAAATTAAGTTAAAATATGCCTACGAACTAAGAAATCAAACTGCGTGATTTCAGGCTTTTTTATTGTTGCATTATCATAATGCAATAATATGAATGTAATTAACACTATTTAATTTGTAATAATTATATTAAATATAATATTGATCTTAAATACAAAATAAGATCATATAAATTATTTGTTAAAACAATTAACATGTAATTTCAGTAATGAACAATTAATCTGAAACACAGGATTACCAACTTATTAGTTTAAACTCAGAACATCTAGACTTAGGTTTAAACAATAGTTTAAACTAATCTACCTTCAAGAGAGTGTTGAAAATATGGAGCATGGTTTAAGCCAGCGGTCGTCATCACAGAGCACCCCGCGGAGAACACAATGCACCATGGTGCACTCGTTGCTGCTAGCGGGTATGCTCTCTACCTCTTCCTGCTGCACGACGGGGCACACGGGACGGCTCCGCTTACGCTTTGCACATTTCAGCGAGTACTGACGACCACTGGTTTAAGCCATGAATTAAATTGCAAGCAGTTTAAATTAAGAGTAGTTTAAACTACTATTGAGGATACGGCCTAAGAACTTGAACTGAAATGTTGATTCTCAATATTGAAGAATATAGGGCAATTTCCAGAATATCTCTTAGAAAATAAGTACGAACTATAAAGTGTTTCATTTACATTCCTCCTTCCGCGCCATTATCAACAAAAAAAATAATTTTAGCACTCTTTATTCCTTTCTAATGAAATGAAATGTTCCTGTTTCTTCCAACATATTTTGGTATACAAGATAAGTAAAAAGTAATAAACACTACTTGTAGCTTTCTTATTTTTAATTTTATGAAAAACTCTACGTCCTATTTTGAAAAATGTTTAAAAGAATTTTTTTTTCATTTATAAAGGATGTGTCAAGTAATCTGTTTGCTTTTAATGGCACATTACACTTATTGTTTCTTTTTCTGGATTCTCCAGATCTGAAACTGTACAATAGTAATATGCGTTACAAGAGCGATATGTTGATGTTTTCATGTTCGAGGAAAAGATTGAAAAAGCGAAATGTAGTTGAGCTTTTTTAATTTCCGAGAACATGAAAACAAACATACCGCTCGTATATCGTACATTATTTTGTGCGAAGATCGTTTATTACATACCTGAAAGAGGAATTTCTAATTAGTTGCAATGAAATCTCCATCTTGGTTTCTGTTCAATGATGGCAACTTTTAAAAACTAAAATATTTATCTTCAACATTGTTGCTATAAAATGTTTTCTGTGTTTACTATATTCCAGCAGGCCGTGATATACGTCTGTCTTTTTTTTTCCCAGTCTATAAATGAGAACTTAAAACAAACGGTAAGGTTATGTAATGATTTACTGTATTTTCCATTTTAATATTTTAACAATATTATTTATATAACATATTGCAGTAATAACATCGGCATCTGGAATCTTGTTGATTTTTTCACGGCTTCCTTAATGTTACTTGCATTACAAATGCAGTAACTTTTGTGGTGTTGTAGAGTTTACTTAATTATTGCAAATATTTAAAAACAATAATTAACAGTGCAATTTATGTGAAATTGCAGTGGTAAGTTTCCAATTTATAATTATTACTATGTTAAACGTCTCTAAAAATAATATGTTAAAAGCCTAAAGCAGTAAAATGAATGTCGCGCTTAAGCGGTAAGAAGAGGGAAATTGTTATGTGTGTTACGTTGGGAATACTGAATGTGGTATTTCACACTTACCGCGTATTGGTTTTGTGCGGAAAGCAAGCAAATACGCATGATCTCGCACAAAATAATTTTATTACCACTTTGAAACCATTATTTTGTAAAAAATACCTCATATGTATGATCAAAATGCATGTATATAAAACAACTACATCTTTCAGTACAACAATTGATCACTATGGAGAATATGGGGACCCAATAACAGTGGTTCTTGAATGTCCTCAAAGATTCCCTGATCTCAATCCATTAGACTTTTCTTGTGGGGATATTCGAAGTGGATGGCCTACCAGAACCGATCACGGGACTTTTAAAGGTTAAAACAAAGAATAAGGAATTAGATACAACGGATGAACCACACAGTGTTGCTGAAAATATCAAACAATTTCCAAAGCAGACTTACGCATTGTTTGCCAGTGAATAGGAGCCAATTTGAACATCTTCTGCAAAATGGTATCAACATATGACACAATTAAACTTTGTAAAATTATTGTTTTAATGGGGTTTCTTTCTTAAAATTCTGTCTCATATTAATATTACATTTCAGTGGTGCATATCCATTTTATAAACCATCGCTGTGGGTTTTTTTCCTTTATAACAAAAATGTTTTTTTTTTGGGATAAATCGCAATATAGCGAACGCCAGTAGGGGAAGTTATCCCCACCCACATGAAATGTGCATTCGACACAACACTCGACTATCACGTAGAGTGTCTGATGAGCTAGTAGGGGAAAAGTGGAAGGGGTCGTGGGCGGAGCTTCTACGTTCGCTATATTGCGATTTGCCTGTTTTTTTTTTTTTGTATTTAATAACGTTTTGAGACATGAAGAATCCAAAAATGGAAAAATAAGTACCTGATGCCATGTAAGAAAGAAAAGAGACTCCACGATACATTCTTCATAAATGAAAACATAGTTTTAAAAAATGTTCATCATAATAGCTACTCAACTTCCTATAACTTTTTACGTTCAGTTTCTTCCCGGAATAAAAAAATATTAAACCTACAAACAGAGTTCCATGTATTTTAGTAACCTTGTAGAGTAAACAGCAAATTTGGGTTGACAAATTATTACCTTTATTCCTTTCACTGATATGAAACCTCCTCTCTGACTTAAAATCCACATTTTACTTTCATATTTCATAGTTAATTTGAATGAAGTAATATGAAGCCTTAAATTAGGACAGTATAACGTTCATATAGTCATTTGGGGTAACTTTGTACCGTCAGTTTAACTTTGTACCAATTCCCAATTTTACTAGAAGATTTAACTTCACATTGGACTGAGGCCGTCCCATAACGTACGATCTCCATGCATTGCTTTCTCTCTATTATATCCAGTCTCTGAAGAATATTTAATACTCCACGTGGTTAAATATTGCATTATGTTTATGGACGATTTTCAACTTTATATTGGAAGTATATTATTTTATTTTATGCTCGACCATGCCGAAATGTAGTAATTATACACCTGGTAGCAGCCCTTTAATGGACCTCATTAAAGTACACCTATTCATTAAAGTTCAGGGGTTACACTAATCAGAAAATACCATTGCAGCAATATGAAAGCGCAAGTATCGATTATTCTCGGATATGCAATCGAAAGACTAGACTCTCTAGATTATATCAAGGTCAATGTCGACATTTGTTTCTCGGAAAAAATCAATACTTTCGCGTCTGCGCATATCTCACAATTTACGAGGTATTGCACAAGGTCAGTTCCGCTCCTCAGTCAGATAAGAATAACATGAATACTTATGAATAATTTCAAGTTAGAAATATGGTCGAGCATAAAAAGTCGTATGAAAATTGACTATAATGGTAATTAAGACGCTCGTATGAAAATTATGAAACTCGCTAGCGCTCGTTTCATAAACACACTCGCTTGCTCTGTTGAAGCTATGTTCGCTACAACTTAAGTTTGTGAAAAATTATTTTCAACAATTAAAATAGTAAAAACCAAATTTAGATCACGACCGACAGACAAATACCTTCGTGATCAACTACGACTGGCAATAAGTGACGTAATTCCTGATTTTGAAACTCTGTCGCAGAGACATTCTGAAGACAGTTAATTTTAGGTTGTGATAATGTGTCCTATGTTTTCTTGTTCATTTCTTTCTTCGTTACACGTATTAAACATTAGTTTGTAACCTTATCCTATATAAAATTATAGTTAAGTGATTGACGTAAGGAAAATGAAAATCCGTTAATAAGTCGGACAGTTGCTTCACTTCCCCTTCGAGTGTCCGCCTCCCTCCATAGGTGCTATGCACATTGCAGGTTACACAGTGGCTCGGCGCACGATTACATTTTCGCCACGGCTGCACTTCACAAACACACCCCCACAGGAAGCAGAATCAGAAGGCGCGAAAACCAGGACCACCCAGTTCTGAGGATAGCCTATAACAGGCTGAAACTAGCCAACAACGTAACCTAATTTTAACAAGTGAAAGAATTACATACATTCCGAAGTACTAAAGTAGGCTCGGCGTTCCTTAAAAAGAAGCTGGGGATCGAAAGCTATTCTCAGGTAGAGTTGGGCAACACGATTCTTTTTCAGAAGTCGATTCCAACGATTCAATCACACATTACGAGTCGATTCTAACGATTAGTTTACGATTCTTCCAGTCTGCGATTCCAACTATTCTTTTGAATCGTCAACGAGTTCACGATTCTTCCTAGTCTGCGATTCCAACGATTCGTCAACGAACGACTTACAGGACACTTTCATTTGCAAACCACGGGTAGAATAAAAACGTTCTACATCTCTCGCATAGATGGCATAAGAGGCAAGACATTGGATTATCTCTTTCTCATTGGCTGTAACCTGAGAGGATAAAAAGAAGCTGTAACCATTCATCATGACCTCCAGTAGTCTACAAAATTATTCAAGTTAGCGTTTCTTAATTATAATTTATCAACTGAACCTTATTATCAAGTATATTTTTTGCATTACATCTCTATTTAACCATGTAAATTTCAAGTTCGTGTTCATTATGTCTCACACTTAACAAATGCACTCTTTTGATTTCACTCTCGCTCGGGAGTATTCGGCACGGTTCGGAAATGTCCGTTGACAGGTTACATCAAACAGGTAAATAGAATCGTGGGTTACGATACCATGCCGATTCGTTACTATTCGTTTGAACGACGATTCCTTACGATTCTTTTGAACGACGATTCCTTACGATTCTTTTGAACGACGATTCCTTACGATTCGTTTGAACGACGATTCCTTACGATTCTTTTGAACGACGATTCCTTACTATTCGTTTGAACGACGATTCCTTACGATTCTTTTGAACGACGATTCCTTACGATTCGTTTGAACGACGATTCCTTACGATTCTTTTGAACGACGATTCCTTACTATTCGTTTGAACGACGATTCCTTACGATTCTTTTGAACGACGATTCCTTACGATTCGTTTGAACGACGATTCCTTACGATTCTTTTGAACGACGATTCGTTGATACCACGGATCGATTCTTACGATTCTTTATTATTAGTCGTTCGAATGAACGATTCGTTCACGAATCGACCCAACTCTATTCTCAGGTAAAGACGATAACCCATGTTGAAAGCTAGGGCGGGGTGAATCCCTATGATTCGTAGCATGCATTTCAAGTGAGCTACTGAGCACTGCTCGGGGGTGGATTGGGGTGAGTGCTTGGTCACACAAGGGATGACATCATCCTCTCTCCGAATGTAAAGTGGCACGCAGACTCACGCATATGTGTCGTTTTGATATGCTGGGGAGTTCAGGTGTGATGACACAAATTGAACGTGATGACGGTATGTCTGCTACGCAGTGTTGATGTCTTGGGACTATGTCTGGGTTGCGGCTGATCGAAGTGCCAATGAATACAAATTGACTTGATCATCTTTGTCCCCAGGAATTACGGTTAAGGGGAATTGGACGTTATCGCAAGAAAAGTAATGGTAAAAATAGCCTATCTTCAAGCAGTCATAAATATAATAGTACTTATCACAGCTATTTCATTTTTTAGTGATATATGTATATACATTAAGCTTTAAAATGAAAGAAGAATGGCTAATCTAGTGTAAATCTTACCCTTAAATTAATTTTTAAATTTAAATATATTTTTTATATAAATTCACTACATACCTGTGATTAGGTACACTCTATTCACTTCTCACAGCACACATTGAATTAAAATTTTGGCCACTTACTGCTAATAGGTACTAAAACATACCCTACTGAAATTATTAAAATATCTGTAATATTATGGGCATATGGCTAATACTAATCTTCGTCAATTTGTTTTAATTTATTGACGGTGATGATTTCTATAGGCCATATATGCCCATAATATTACAGATACATGAATAATTTTAGTAGGGTATGTTTTAGTATCTATTAGCAGTAAGTGGTCAAATTTTCAATTCAATATGTGCTATAATAAGTGAATAGAGTGTACCTAATCACAGACATATAGTGAATTTATAAAAAAAATTGTGCTTAATTAAAAAAATTAATTTAAGGGTAAAGATATACTCTAGAATAACCATTCTTTTTCATTTTAAAGCTTAATATGTATACACACAGCTAACAAAAATGAAAGACCTCTGATAAATAGTATTGTATTTATGACTGCTTGAAGATAGGCTATTTTTACCATTATTTTGCATGCGATAATGACCAACTCCCCTTAAGCGATATTCAGATATAACAATGGTAATGGAGACATACTACAAAAACAAAAACATATTTCAGAATTCTTAGAGGTGTTTAGGTTACTTATTACATTATTTGGAGAAATGCAGAACACTAGACGTTTTTAATTTTGCAAATATAGTCGCGACGCTGTTATTCCCGGCGTGACTCCGCCTCTTTGCTTACGTCTTAGGAAGTGAAGGCTCTATAAAGTCTAGGTAGGTAGTATCGTTCACCATTTTTGTTCTTTCGTTGCCGAGTTACCATACGAGGAATGTATTTGCCACACCGTTAAACATTATCATGTCATAGCTCCTATGATAATAAATCAAACGCACTGTAATGCAGCATATAATTGAGCGGCAAATAACGTCTTCGTGTGCTTTCTCTGAACGCCAACGAAAGAGCCAAAATGGCGGGCGATTATATTAAGTATTTATCGAGCCTTAAGAAATGAATAACGTCTTCATGAACGAATCACAAGATGCACATGTTTAAATGTAGCCGACCTGTAACGCGATTGGCAGTCGGAAATTAGAGCGACGGGACTATACCATCTTCTTCCTGCGAGAATTTCAGAGATTTAAGGGGACATACATGATTTTTAAAACTTCCACAATATTCATCCAAAATTTGTAAAATTTAAACTACATAAAAAGACCTATAATGATATCATCTGTACAAAATTTGGTGCCATTAGGACTAATAGTTTTGCTATTATTTTTTAAATATATTTTATATTGACGTTACTAAAAAGACTCCTTGCGTCAAAGTTTTCAAAATGTTTAGTTCATACTTCCTCGAAAGCCTGAAAATTGTAATGGGAATATAAATTAATTAGCTTTTTGATCTCAGTCGAAATAGAGTGCCACATTTTTTTTTTTAATTTCACGAATTTAGGTACCATTACAACATATTTTAATCCAAGTGCAATATGAATATGTCCCGAATACGGAAGCTGACACTGACGTCACAAACTTTTCTACATTTGAAATTCTAAATATATCTCTCCGGTCTCCAGATGTATTGAAAATGCTAACTTACATGTAGGCGATTTCGATCCATTCAATGTATAGAAGTATTAGAATATGGCAATGTCATTCATTTGCTTTAATATTATTTGCATAACTTTTCTACATGAACTGGTAATACCAGCGTATAGGGAATTACAAGTACGGACACTTCGCGTCGGTACCTTTGATGTAGCAGGACTGATTTCATTGACCTTCAAACCAGCTTGAGCGTAAGATTCTGCTTTCTCCCTAGAGTTGGCGCTGACATCACACCAGCTAGCAGTTGACACAGCAGAATATAACAGACATACAATTATTACATCAAAGTACATTATATACTCAAAATAAATTGGACCGAAGAAATAATAAATCCGTCATTATCTGTAATGTCTAGACTCTATAGAGTTCCTTTATAATGAGAATTGAGACGTTTACACCATCAACAATTAAAATATGTAATGATTTGATAGCGCTGAAAATGGAAAAACAAAACTCCTATAAGAAGTAAAACCATATGTCTATTATGGTGTATACAAATATTAAACGAATTTGATACATGATTTTATGACTTCATATATCATTTTGTAATGTAATTTATTATATATAAACATAAAAATTATTATTACAACTAGTTTATCACTGAGAAATAAGGAAAAGCTGTTAACTTGAATTTATTTGAAGCAAAGCCATTACTGGATTAAGTAGCAAGGAAGGCGATGTTTGGATTCTGTATCTCAACTCTTATATTCACTTATTATTATCGACGAACTCTTTGCGTGTGAACGATTACACTAACCTCTAGCACTTGAAAGTGGAACTAAACGCCGGCGCACAGAAAAACAAAACATGAAAATTCGCTCAGTGTCCATTCTATATAAGTGCACCAATATCCCTGGGTTAAATCCCAAATGTCTCCGCAGTGCATATGAAGAGAAGGCATATGTCACTGTTGATAGTGATTCGTCCGTCGGATGGGGACGTTAAGCCTGGCGGCCCCCTTGGTGCTATTCGACAGGAGTAGGCTACGTGCCGGCACCGGGTTTCCCCTTCTCCCTCATCATCATCATCATCATCATCACTCATTCTCGACCCTACATTTACACGACCAATTACACATACACTCACCATAGTACACGACATAACTCTTCACAGATACACATAATGTATAGCGTGATACGTCGAAGTGGTGTACAACTAGAAAATGGGTCACATTTCTGCCATCTATCCGCAGCGTGCGGAACCCCAATCACGCAAGTGAAGTGGGTGGGTATTAGAGAAACACACACATACACACACCATTCTAGATAATCCCTATTCGCTGGTAATACTTTCTATAAGAATTAACTCCTTTCTATAAAATCTAATAGTATTGATTGTTGTAAATTAACCATTATTATCT